>NW_026281089.1:195000-232500 GCF_023373465.1 Oncorhynchus keta
TTGGGCTGTCACGAGACTGTCATTTACTCAGCACAGACGGTTGGGCTGTCACGAGACTGTCATTCACTCAGCACAGACGGTTGGGCTGTCACGAGACTGTCATTTACTCAGCACAGACGGTTGGGCTGTCACGAGACTGTCATTTACTCAGCACAGACGGTTGGGCTGTCACGAGACTGTCATTTACTCAGCACAGACGGTTGGGCTGTCACGAGACTGTCATTTACTCAGCACAGAGACAATGAAGAGGCTCAGAAAGGAGTGTTGGCAGAGGTCATGACGGGGTCATGATGTTTCAGAAATCATCAGTAACGATTATTATTAAATCTTTAATGAAACAATGAAGCGAGAGTAAGGTGTCGTATTACAGGGGGATATGAAATGCTATGTGTTGTGGGATATGAGATAGATTGTGATGTACTGTAAGGGATTTATTGGGATATTTATTTAAATGTTGAAATCGGAAATACTATATGCTGTCCTCTCCTCCTCTGTCGTAAGAGATGCTTCTTCGTGTCTAGAGAACAGATGGAATCTGAGCAGCCCATCTATCTCGCATGTAAAGTCTATGACCCCAGTTCAGCTGGTCTCACTGGCCACGCTGGTCCTCACAGTGAGACTGAGACCTCACAGTGAGACTGAGACCTCACAGTGAGACTGAGACCTCACAGTGAGACTGAGACCTCACAGTGAGACTGAGACCTCACAGTGAGACTGAGACCTCACAGTGAGACTGAGACCTCACAGGGAGACTGAGACCTCACAGTGAGACTGAGACCTCACAGTGGGACTGAGACCTCACAGTGAGACTGAGACCTCACAGTGAGACTGAGACCTCACAGTGAGACTGAGACATCACAGTGAGACTGAGACCTCACAGTGAGACTGAGACCTCACAGTGAGACTGAGACTTCACAGTGAGACTGAGACCTCACAGTGAGACTGAGACCTCACAGTGAGACTGAAACCTCTTTATAGAGAGAGGAGTACCGAAGAATTTTAAACGAAATTGACTGTCACAGTCATTGTGATAACATTTTATTATTATTTTTTATTAATAAACAACATTACAAAAACAAACAAGAATATTAATATCACTCCAAATTTAAATAAAAAAATACTTATATGAGGCGATAGATCTGTCGGCAAACCATTTGTACGATGTCACCACATATAGTGTGGAAGAAACGAAGAAGAAACGCATAAAACAGACTGAACCCTCTCACTCTTCAAATATAACTATGACGGCATTCTTACAATGTGCATATGGTATTGTTAAACTTTATGTCCTTTCACTTGGTTATAAACCCTCACTGAAATATGACTAGTTCCATCCACGTCGCCTCAGGGGAACGCTATTTATAAACATACACGGAGCGGACAAAACATTAAGAACACCTGCTCTTTCCGTAGACATAGACTGACTGACCAGGTGAATCCAGGTGGAAGCTATGATCCCTTATTGATGTCACTTGTTAAATCCACATTAAATCAGTGTAGATGAAGGGGTAAAGGGTAAAGAAGGATTTAAGCCTGGAGACAAGTGAGACATGGATTGTGTATCTGTGCCATTCAGAGGGTGAACGGGCAAGACAGAAGATTTAAGAGCGAGGTTTGGTAGTAGATGCCAGACGCACCAGTTTGTGTCAAGAACTGCAAAGCTGCTGGGTTTTTCACGCTCAACAGTTTCCTGTGTGTATCAAGAACGGTCCACCACCCAAAGGACATCCAGACAACTTGACACAACTGTAGGAAGCATTGGAGTCAACATGGGCCAGCATCCCTGTGGAACGCTTTCAACACCTTGTAGAGTCAACATGGGCCAGCATCCCTGTGGAACGCTTTCAACACCTTGTAGAGTCAACATGGACCAGCATCCCTGTGGAACACTTTCTACACCTTGTAGAGTCAACATGGACCAGCATCCCTGTGGAACGCTTTAGACACCTTGTAGAGTCAACATGGGCCAGCATCCCTGTGGAACCCTTTCAACACCTTGTAGCGTCTACATGGACCAGCATCCCTGTGGAACACTTTCAACACCTTGTAGAGTCAACATGGGCCAGCATCCCTGTGGAACGCTTTCAACACCTTGTAGAGTCAACATGGACCAGCATCCCTGTGGAACGCTTTAGACACCTTGTTGAGTCAACATGGGCCAGCATCCCTGTGGAACGCTTTAGACACCTTGTAGAGTCAACATGGGCCAGCATCCCTGTGGAACACTTTCTACACCTTGTAGAGTCAACATGGACCAGCATCCCTGTGGAACGCTTTAGACACCTTGTAGAGTCAACATGGACCAGCATCCCTGTGGAACGCTTTAGACACCTTGTAGAGTCAACATGGACCAGCATCCCTGTGGAACGCTTTAGACACCTTGTAGAGTCAACATGGACCAGCATCCCTGTGGAACGCTTTCTACACCTTGTAGAGTCAACATGGACCAGCATCCCTGTGGAACGCTTTCTACACCTTGTAGAGTCAACACGGACCAGCATCCCTGTGGAACGCTTTCGACACCTTGTAGAGTCAACATGGACCAGCATCCCTGTGGAACACTTTAGACACCTTGTAGAGTCAACATGGACCAGCATCCCCGTGGAACGCTTTCGACACCTTGTAGAGTCAACATGGGCCAGCATCCCTGTGGAACGCTTTAGACACCTTGTAGAGTCAACATGGGACCAGCATCCCTGTGGAACGCTTTCAACACCTTGTAGAGTCAACATGGGCCAGCATCCCTGTGGAACGCTTTCAACACCTTGTAGAGTCCATGTTCTGACGAAACTCTTAATGTTTTGTACGCTCATCATAGTGTTCCTAATGTTTTGAATGCTCAGTACAAAGAATTCCTAATGTTTTGTACACTCAGTATAAAGTGTTCCTAATGTTTTGTACACTCAGTATAAAGTGTTCCTAATGTTTTGTACACTCAGTATAAAGTGTTCCTAATGTTTTGTACACTCAGTATAAAGTGTTCCTAATGTTTTGTACACTCAGTATAAAGTGTTCCTAATGTTTTGTATGCTCAGTATAAAGTGTTCCTAATGTTTTGTACGCTCAGTATAAAGTGTTCCTAATGTTTTGTACACTCAGTATAAAGTGTTCCTAATGTTTTGTACGCTCAGTATAAAGTGTTCCTAATGTTTTGTACGCTCAGTATAAAGTGTTCCTAATGTTTTGTACGCTCAGTATAAAGTGTTCCTAATGTTTTGTACGCTCAGTATAAAGTGTTCCTAATGTTTTGTACGCTCAGTATAAAGTGTTCCTAATGTTTTGTACGCTCAGTATAAAGTGTTCCTAATGTTTTGTACACTCAGTATACAGTGTTCTCAAACAACAGTCACTGAATCATGTTGGCACACGACCCTGGGTTTGTGATGATGCTCAGTAACACAGGGAAAGTCTTGGCTGGCTCCATTCTCAGAACCCAGAACCAAATCTTGCGTGCGCTGGCCAGCTACAGTCTGTTACCAGAGACGACTGTCTCACATCATGTTTGGCCTACCGTAGGGTTTGTTATTGTGCAGTGATGAGTAGTGACTGGAGTTTTACTCAAAGATGTGCCCAGAGAAAACTCTGGACCCTACCCACTGGGGACAGACATCAGTTCAAACGTCTAGTTTTGATTTGGTTTCAGATGTTAAACTGACGTGAAATCAACGTGAAATCAACAAAACATTTCTCCATATCGTTGGATTTATGCTAAAAAGTTGTGAAAAAAGATGAAATTCTCTTTCGTAAATCCAACCAGTTTTCCACGTTGATTCAACGTTATCAAGATATAATTTGTTTTGGGGTTGAAATGACGTAGAAACAATACTGTTTGCAACCATTTTTTCCCCAGTGGGTAGTAATGTCATCCGGTCTGTTGGTAACGTGTGTTTGGACTGGTGACTAAACAGTTGGTCATCATGTCGTGTCGTCTTCATATAGTCTACAGGACTTGTATACACCCATAGCCTTCAGTTCCACACAATAATTAACTGCCCAGGGCTTCAGTTCCACACAACAATTAACTGCCCAGGGCTTCAGTTCCACACAACAATTAACTGCCCAGGGCTTCAGTTCCACACAACAATTAACTGCCCAGGGCTTCAGTTCCACATAACAATTAACTGCCCAGGGCTTCAGTTCCACATAACAATTAACTGCCCAGGGCTTCAGTTCCACATAACAATTAACTGCCCAGGGCTTCAGTTCCACACAACAATTAACTGCCCAGGGCTTCAGTTCCACACAACAATTAACTGCCCAGGGCTTCAGTTCCACATAACAATTAACTGCCCAGGGCTTCAGTTCCACATAACAATTAACTGCCCAGGGCTTCAGTTCCACATAACAATTAACTGCCCAGGGCTTCAGTTCCACATAACAATTAACTGCCCAGGGCTTCAGTTCCACACAACAATTAACTGCCCAGGGCTTCAGTTCCACACAACAATTAACTGCCCAGGGCTTCAGTTCCACATAACAATTAACTGCCCAGGGCTTCAGTTCCACACAACAATTAACTGCCCAGGGCTTCAGTTCCACATAACAATTAACTGCCCAGGGCTTCAGTTCCACATAACAATTAACTGCCCAGGGCTTCAGTTCCACACAACAATTAACTGCCCAGGGCTTCAGTTCCACACAACAATTAACTGCCCAGGGCTTCAGTTCCACATAACAATTAACTGCCCAGGGCTTCAGTTCCACACAACAATTAACTGCCCAGGGCTTCAGTTCCACACAACAATTAACTGCCCAGGGCTTCAGTTCCACATAACAATTAACTGCCCAGGGCTTCAGTTCCACACGATAAAATCTATAAAAACATAAAAATATCTCATTTGATTTAAGATTCGCTGCTGGGGAAAGTGTCACCCAGTGAGGGAATTTGCGGGACAGGAAATGACATCAGAGATGTTCTTTGCAACATCTGTGTCGGTCAGCGTCACATCCGAGCAGCAACATATGCATAGACAGTATTGCCCTACCATGCAAAAAGGCAATAACTGCTCATTTGGTCCAAAATGAGTTCATGTCAATTTTTTGCGACATTAAATACATTATTAATCATGTGGACAAGTATCCTGCCTCGGTTGTATTGTGTTCAGGAGAAAATGGGGGGTCATGTTAGCCAGTAACTGCATGAAGATACTGTGACACCAAGGTAAATAAAAGCCATTATACTCAGTTCCACGCTATGAGCAGTTAATGTCTTTTTGCTTGGTCGGGCAGAGTATCATCTGAAGGGGGGACACACACACATCCACAACACACACTCAGGAGGCTTGGATTTGTTGGAGACACACACCAGGGACAGAGAACCGTGGTCAAACAGCCTGTACGGCAACGTCCCCTTCGTCGTCCACGCGTCAGTCTTCGGGTCGTAGCACTCGAAGCTGTCGGAGTCCTCTATGACGTCGTGTCCGTTGATGAAGCGTCCTCCGGTCACGTACAGTTTGTCGTCGAGCACCGCGACGGCGTGATGCATCCTCCTCTGCTTCAGGTTCTCACACTTCGTAAAGCGGTTGGCTTTGGTGTCGTACGCAATCATTCTTCTGGTGTAGCCTGTAAAAAAAGGACATTTAGGACAGTTAGGGGGGACAGTTAGGGGACAGTTAGGGGGACAGTTAGGGGACAGTTAGGGGACAGTTAGGGGGGACAGTTAGGGGGGACAGTTAGGGGACAGTTAGGGGACAGTTAGGGAAAGTTAGGGGGGACAGTTAGGGGGACAGTTAGGGGGACAGTTAGGGGACAGTTAGGGGGGACAGTTAGGGGACAGTTAGGGGACAGTTAGGGGGAGTTAGGGGACCGTTGGGGGACAGTTAGGGGACAGTTAGGGGACAGTTAGGGGGACAGTTAGGGGACAGTTAGGGGACAGTTAGGGGGACAGTTAGGGGACAGTTAGGGGACAGTTAGGGGGGACAGTTAGGGGACAGTTAGGGGGACAGTTAGGGGACAGTTAGGGGGACAGTTAGGGGACAGTTCGAGGGGACAGTTAGGGGGACAGTTAGGGGACAGTTAGGGGGACAGTTAGGGGACAGTTAGGGGACAGTTAGGGGACAGGGGGACAGTTAGGGGGGACAGTTAGGGGACAGTTGGGGACAGTTAGGGGACAGTTAGGGGACAGTTAGGGGACAGTTAGGGGGACAGTTAGGGGGACAGTTAGGGGGACAGTTAGGGGGGACAGTTAGGGGACAGTTAGGGGGACAGTTAGGGGACAGTTAGGGGGGACAGTTAGGGGACAGTTAGGGGGGACAGTTAGGGGACAGTTAGGGGGGACAGTTAGGGGACAGTTAGGGGGGACAGTTAGGGGGGACAGTTAGGGGACAGTTAGGGGAAGGAGCTACTGATAAAGTTGTCTTGACAAAAGACAGAAGAGATATCGAAGATCTCAAAGTCCTAAGTAGACCAAATAAAGTTGTATTTAATTGAAACATTAGATTGTCCTTTTTTCCCCCTGACTAAAGCCACAGACCCAGTCTTCACCTACCTCCGATAATGTAGATCTTGTCATCGAGGACAGCTGCTGGTGCAGAAACGTTCTTCACTGTCCTGGTCTCCAACATAGACCACATATTCCTGCCAATGTGATACACCTGGAGAAAGAGGATGGGTTCACAAGAGTTTAGTGTTTCTGTGCAGATTTGTCCCCCCCAAAAAAGTTTCAAGGATTAACAGCAAACTCCAAGATTTCAAGTCTTCAGTAATTAAACACCTGAGACTTCAAGTCTTCAGTAATTCAACACCCGAGACTTCAAGTCTTCAGTAATTCAACACCTGAGACTTCAAGTCTTCAGTAATTCAACACCCGAGACTTCAATCTTCAGTAATTCAACACCAGAGACTTCAATCTTCTGTAATTCAACACCCGAGACTTCAAGTCTTCAGTAATTCAACACCCGAGACTTCAAGTCTTCTGTAATTAAACACCCCGAGAATTCAAATCTTCAGTAATTAAACACCTGAGACTTCAAATCTTCAGTAATTAAACACCCCGAGACTTCAAATCTTCAGTAATTCAACACCCGAGCCTTCAAATCTTCAGTAATTAAATCTTCAGTATTTCAACTTCAAGACTTCAAGTTCACCACACAACAGCAACCTCAACAGAAGTACATTCTGCCTACCTGTATCATCCTGACAGGGTTCTGCATCGCGTCTTCTCCCCCGAACATGTAGATTCTTTGATCGTTAGCGGCAACCGCCGGGTGTAGCACAGCCGTCGGCATGGGAACCATAGCCTCCCATTGGTTGAACATACTATTGTACCTTTGCACCGTGTCGCACACCTGCTTCTCCGGCCCCAGGCCCCCCAGGACGAAGATAAAGTGCAGGTAGGAGACAGACTGGTGGGCGAAGCGAGGCTGGATCATGGGCTCAGTCGTCCTCCACTGGTTGGTCTTCAGAGACAACGTATAGACAGTGGTGCTAACCACTCTGTGCTTGGTGTTCATGGTGAGGCCTCCCAGGACATACAGGATACTGTGGATACAGACGTAGGAGGCCTTATAGAGTCGCAAGGGCAGCTTGGCCAGCCACTGCCAGCGCTGAGTCCTCTCGTCGAACAGGAGTGCTTCGCGGGACGTCTGTTCGTTGTTCTTGCGGCCGCCAACTAGAACCAGGGTCTCCCGGCAGGTGAAACGCCGCGGGGTCACCCACAGGGGCTTGAGGTCCGACCCACACTTAGTAGTGATGGAGAACATGAGGCGTCGGACGGACTCGATGACCTCGGTGCACAGGGTGGAGGACTGGACGAGGGGGTCGCTGGCGATGAACTGGAACAGGTAGGTGGGGTGGATGTAGCGCAGACGCACCTTCCTGAAAAGGTCGGAGATGGCGCCGCGCGCGGAGAACGGGTCGTGGTGGATCCACGCCAATAACGTCTCGAACACCTGTTTTAAAAAAAAATAAAAAAGCTGTTTTAATTTCAACCCTTAGATCTTAAACATCCATTGATAGTTTTAACTTTGTTGCTTTAAGTGGCCGTTGTTGTTGATTGGGTGTTTATTTTTAGGGATTTGCATAAAGTATTACCTTACCTGCTCCTCCTCAGCACAGAGCCAGTCATCCTCCAGGTAACCCATCAGCTCAGGTAAGGAGAGCTCACACAGGTCCTCAGAGGTAGAGACGTCAGAGAAGCTCTGTACTGCCATCTCCCTGGCCTGGAATCAGTCAATGAATGAATGAATGCCATTGACGATACACATGGGCTGAGTCCGAAATAGTACCCTTTTCCCTAATTCCTTTTAGTACACTACTTTTAACCAGGGCCCCTAGGCTGCCAAGTGAACTAACTACACCAGGGCCCCCAGGCTGTCAAGTGAACTAACTACACCAGGGCCCCTAGGCTGTCAAGTGAACTAACTACACCAGGGCCCCCAGGCTGTCAAGTGAACTAACTACACCAGGGCTCCTAGGCTGCCAAGTGAACTAATTACACCAGGGCCCCTAGGCTGCCAGGTCAACTAACTACACCAGGGCCCCTAGGCTGCCAAGTGAACTAACTACACCAGGGCCCCTAGGCTGCCAAGTGAACTAACTACACCAGGGCTCCTAGGCTGCCAAGTAAACTAACTACAACAGGGCCCCCAGGCTGCCAAGTGAACTAACTACACCAGGGCCCCTAGGCTGCCAGGTCAACTAACTACACCAGGGCCCTAGGCTGCCAAGTGAACTAACTACACCAGGGCCCCTAGGCTGCCAAGTGAACTAACTACAACAGGGCCCCTAGGCTGCCAAGTGAACTAACTACACCAGGGTCCCTAGGCTGCCAAGTGAACTAACTACACCAGGGCCCCTAGGCTGCCAAGTGAACTAACTACACCAGGGCCCCTAGGCTGCCAAGTGAACTAACTACACCAGGGTCCCTAGGCTGCCAAGTGAACTAACTACACCAGGGCCCCCAGGCTGCCAAGTGAACCAACAATACATACTTAAAACTAAATAAATTCTACTGACCTTCTCCTTCAGGCTGTTGCAGTGTAATATCTCTGCCAGTCGCTTCATGCTGAGGCAGTTGTCTGGGCTCAGCTGCTCCTGAAATATATTACATGTAAAAAATGTAAATGTATTTCCCCCAGGGACAAAACACACATTATTAATCCTATTAAAGTTTCAACATCAATGTGAAAGTGCCAGAGTTTAAAGCCACAGGAAGCTAATTCATCTGTGGTCACCTGCAGGAATGAGGAGCAGGCCTCGAACAGCCTGGTGTACTGGAGCATGGAGGAAGCCTGCATAAGGGGCAGTACTATCTCCATGGTGATGGTGATGACCCCTGTGTAGACGTAGTCGACGATGTCACTCAGGATGCTGGAGGTTATCCCCTTCAACAATAACAATAATAATAGTAATAATAATAACAACAATAATAACAATAATAACAATAATAATAACAATAATAATAATAATAACAATAATAATAATAACAATAATAATAATAATAATAATAACAATAATAATAATAACAATAATAACAACAATAATAATAATAACAATAATAATAATAATAATAATAATAATAATAATAACAATAATAATAACAATAATAATAATAACAATAATAATAATAACAATAATAATAATAATAATGATAATAATCACAATAATAATAATAATAATGATAATAATAATAATAACAATAATAATAATAATGATAATAACAACAATAATAATAATAACAATAATAATAATAATGATAATAATCACAATAATAATAATAATAACAATAATAATAACAATAATAATAATAATAACAATAATAACAATAATAATAATAACAACAATAATAATAATAACAATACTAATAATAACAATAATAATAATAATAATGATAATAATCACAATAATAATAATAACACTAATAACAATAGTAATAATAATCATAATAATAACAACAATAATAATAATAATAATAACAATAATAACAACAACAATAATAATAACAACACTAATAACAATAACAATAATAATAACACTAATAATAATACTAATAATAATAATAATAACAATAACAATAATAATAACACTAATAATAATAATAATAATAGGGAGAAAGATTATATTTGTACAGCGCCTTTCGTTGACAGGCAGAAACCACACAGCACTTTACATAAAAGCCTTCTCCTGTTTCTGTAGAGTGAGGCAGGACACTAGTCTAGTTTTACAAAAAAAAAAAAAAAAAACATTTAGCTTATTTAAAAAAAAGTGAAACAAGCCTCTACCTTCAGATCCACCTTCTCCTGGTTGGTCTCTCTGAAGTGGTGACAGAACATGGCCGTGAAGTAAGGACTGCTGGAGGCCAGGATGTTACGGTGGCAGGGGATCTCTGTGTTATCTGAACAGAGGAGCACGTCGGTAAGAATCCTGTTCTGCCTCAGACGGTTCAGCTGCAGTAGGAGGTCGGACGACTGTTCCTTGTTCCTGTAGTGGAACATCTCTACGTGTGGTTTTGATTGGTCCATTCTGGGGGAAAAAAACGGACATGGTTTGATTTGGGAGGAAATTGATTCAATTTGGGTTTTATTTGGGGATTTTTTTTCTCTGTAGAGGTGAGTGTGTATAGCTTGATCAAATCAGTGACATGAATGATTAAAAATCCTCTGTCAACAATTATTTCGCTACTATTTGAATGTTTTCTCAAATGACACACATATTTCCTGTAGGATCCAAGGCTTAGGTGTTTCCCACCTCCGACTCCATCACGATCATAAATACCTCAAATTGCATTTAAAATTTGTATCTTCAGTAGCACGCTGTTTTCTGCACGAAGAACTCCCAACGCAGATAGCGTGAGGCTCGTGATCAACATTAACATATTATAGTAGTCCTGTCATAACCCAGCTTGGGGTCGAGCACCACGTCCTCGACTCAACCAGCATTGGGACACAACACATTCACTAGAGCTGTTATCAGCTCACTGGGTTAGGATGGTCTGATTACCCTGGAGTCAGACACCATCTCCATTTAGTCTCATGGATCAATACACACCAACAATAACGCTATTGTTACGTCCGTCTTGTCGGAATGAGACCAACGCTCAGGTGGAAAACAGGCTGCCTAAGTATGATTCCCAATCAAAAGACAATGATAGACAGCTGCCTCCCTTGGGGGAGGGGGTACTGTCACGCCCTGACCACACCTTTGGGGTAGGGGGTACTGTCACGCCCTGACCACACCTTTGGGGGAGGGGGTACTGTCACGCCCTAACCTTAGAGATCCTTTCATGTGTCTGATGAGAGCACTTTGTTTGTGAGCGTCACGGTTTGTTTTTGTTTGGTGTCATTTTGCTTAAAATAAAGAAAATGTACGCTCGCCACGCTGCACCGTGGTCCTCATCCTTAAACAGCCTGTCACGAGTCCGACCGAGGGTGTTTCCCCTTCCCGGGCGGTTGGCGCTCGGCGGTCGTCGTCACCGGCCTATTAGCTGCCACTGATTGTTTTTCCTCTCCCTCCTTGTATGTTTAGTGGTAGCACCTGTTCATGATTAATCAAGTAATTAGTTTGTCTTTATTAGACAGCCGGCCCGCCTGGTTGTTGTGCGGGATTATTGCAGTGTAACCTTCAGCTCTGTTGTTAGAAGTACGTGTTAGTGCCTGGTCGTTATTTTTTCCGTTGTACATTCTCTTTCCCTGTGTTTGGGGCCGTTACTATTGTGAGCACCCTGGGATGCGTTGGCGCTATTAAAGACGCACAGCTTTGCACTCACTGTCTCCTGCGTTTGACTCCACACACCTACGACACCTGAAGTGTTACAGAATCCCGCACCTAAATCAAATCGAATGGAGTCAGCAGGAGCAGCAGCCAACCCTCTCCCATCGATGGAGGAACGGGTTCTCCACCACACCACCATTCTCCATCGGATCGGATCCGCGATGGATCAAGTGATGGAGAGAATGGACCGATGGGAGAGGAGTGGTCTCCTCTCTCCACCTTCGGCACCCCGACTCCGGTCTCCCCATCACTCGACTCCAGCACCCTTCGTCTGACGCTACCGAGGGCTTATGATGGAGCGGCGGCGGGTTGCCAGGAGTTTCTGCTTCAGCTGGAGCTATACCTGGCCACCGTTAGACCCACTCCCTCAGGAGCGGAGAGGGTGAGTGTCCTCATCTCCTGCCTCACGGGTCGTGCTCTGGAGTGGGCGAACGCAGTCTGGAATGGCCCAGACTCAGCGCGGGAGCACTACCCAGAGTTTTCCTGCCGCTTCCGTGCCGTATTTGATCACCCTATAGACGGCCGAGCGGTGGGAGAACGACTTGTTCATCTCAGGCAGGAGAGGAGGAGCGCCCAGGATTACGCGCTGGAGTTCCGGACCTTGGCAGCCGGATCTGGGTGGAACGACAGGGCCCTTATGGACCACTACAGGTGTGGTCTCCGAGAGGACGTCCGCCGGGAGTTAGCGTGTCGGGACACCACTCTGTCACTGGATCAGCTGATTGACATGTCCATTCGACTGGACAATCTGCTGGCTGCCCGCGGGCGTTCAGAGAGGGTCCTGTGCGTTCCACCACCCAGTCCCTCCGCTCCCATTCCGATGGAGTTGGGAGGGGCTGCGCCGAGGGGTACCGGAGGAGGAGGCCTTCCTGCACCAACTGTGGTCGGAGAGGACACACGTCTGATCGGTGCTGGGGGTCCGTCTGGGAGTAGAGATGGCAGGCGGAACGCTTCTCGGTCACCCCAGGTGAGTCAGCATCAGACTCACCCAGAATCCCTTGTTGGCCATATGTTTGTCTTAATCTCTTTCCTTCACTTTTTTCCCTCTTCCCAGCATAGGGCGCTAGTCGATTCAGGCGCAGCTGGGAACTTTATGGATCGCGGACTCGCCCTTAAGTTAGGGGTTCCGCTGGTGCCGATAGATTCTCCTTTCCCGTGCACTCCCTAGATAGCCGGCCATTAGGGTCAGGGATGGTCGGGGAGACCACGGTCCCACTGGACATGGTGACGCAGGGGAATCATAGGGAGCGTATCAGTTTTTTTATTATTGATTCGCCTGCGTTTCCAGTGGTGCTGGGGACTCCTGGCTGGCCCGGCACAATCCTAAAATTTCGTGGAGACAAGGGGTTCTCCAGGGGTGGTCAGAGGAGTGTTCTGGAAGGTGTTTGGGAGTTTCCATCGGTGCCACGTCGGTGGAGAGTCCAGACCAGGGTTCCACGGTGTGCATTCCCCCCGAGTATGCCGATTTGGCAATCGCTTTCAGTAAAGTGAAAGCGACTAAATTACCACCTTATCGACCGGGAAGGGATTGTACGATAGATCTCCAGGTAGACGCTGCGCTTCCCAAGAGTCATGTGTACCCGCTGTCCCAGGAGGAGACGTTGGCAATGGAGACATATGTCGCGGAGTCGCTGGGACAGGGGTACATTCGGCCCTCCATTTCACCCGTCTCCTCGAGTTTCTTTTTTGTGAGGAAAAAGGAGGGAGGTTTGCGTCCGTGTATCGATTATAGAGGTCTAAACGCCATCACAGTGGGGTATAGTTACCCTCTACCTCTCATCGCTACGGCGGTGGAATCGTTCCACGGAGCGCAGTTCTTCACAAAACTGGATCTCAGGAGCGCGTATAGTCTGGTGCGTATTCGGAAGGGAGACGAGTGGAAAACCGCATTTAGTACTACATCCGGCCACTATGAGTACCTCGTCATGCCGTATGGGTTAAAGAATGCTCCAGCCGTTTTCCAATCCTTTGTAGACGAGATTCTCAGGGACCTGTGCGGTCAGGGGGTGGTTGTTTATATCGATGACATTCTGATCTACTCGGCCACTCACCGCGCATGTGTCTCTGGTGCGCAAAGTGCTTGGAAGACTGCTGGAGCATGACCTATACGTCAAGGCTGAGAAATGCGTGTTCTCTAAACGAGCCGTCTCTTTTCTGGGATATCGCATTTCCACCTCGGGGTGGTGATGGAGGGTGAACGCATTAGGGCCGTGCGTAATTGGCCGACTCCAACCACGGTAAAGGAGGTGCAGCGGTTTTGGGTTTTGCCAACTACTACCGGAGGTTTATCCGGGGTTTTGGCCAGATAGCGGCTCCCATTACCTCACTGCTGGGGGCCCGGTGCGATTGCAGTGGTCAGCACAGGCGGACAGGGCATTCAACAAGTTGAAGGCGCTGTTCACTGATGCGCCCGTGTTGGCGCATCCGGATCCTCTCTAGCATTCATAGTGGAGGTGGACGCGTCCGAGGCTGGGGTGGGTGCCGTGCTATCACAGCGCTCGGGTACGCCACCAAAACTCCGCCCCTGCGCTTTCTTCTCAAGGAAGCTCAGCCCAGCGGAGCGTAACTATGATGTGGGGGACCGGGAGTTGCTAGCGGTGGTTAGAGCTCTGAAGGTGTGGAGACACTGGCTTGAGGGGGCTAAGCACCCTTTTCTCATCTGGACCGACCACCAGAATCTGGAGTATATTCGGGCTGCAAGGAGACTTAACCCACGTCAGGCAAGGTGGGCCATATTCTTCACCCGGTTCCGGTTTACTTTGTCTTATAGACCGGGCTCCCAGAACGTGAAGGCTGACGCACTGTCCCGCCTTTACGACACCGAGGATGGGTCCACCGAACCTACTCCCATCCTTCCCGCCTCTAAGCTGGTAGCCCCAGTGGTATGGGAGGTGGACTCGGACATCGAGCGGGCGTTACGGGCTGAACCCGCGCCTCCTCAGTGTCCAGCGGGGCGAAGGTACGTGCCGCTTGATGTTCGGGACAAGCTGATTCGGTGGGCTCACGTCCTGCCCTCCTCGGGTCACCCTGGGGTGACGAGGACAGTGGGGAGCCTTCAGGGGAGGTATTGGTGGCCTACGTTGGTTAAGGACGTTAAGGGTTATGTCTCCTCTTGCTCAGTGTGCGCTCAGAGTAAGGCTCCTAGGCACCTTCCTAGAGGGAAGCTACAACCCCTCCCCGTTCCACAGCGGCCATGGTCACATCTGTCCATAGATTTCCTGACCGATCTTCCGCCGTCTCAGGGAACACCGCGGTTCTAGTGATTGTGGATCGGTTTTCTAAGTCCTGCCGTCTCCTCCCGTTGCCCGGTATCCCTACAGCCCTGCAGACTGCGGAGGCATTATTTACCCATGTCTTTCGGCACTACGGGGTGCCGGAGGACATCGTTTCTGATCGGGGCCCCAATTCACGTCTCGGGTATGGAGAGCGTTCATGGAACGCTTGGGGGTCTCTGTCAGCCTGACCTCCGGTTATCACCCCGAGAGTAATGGGCAGGTGGAGAGATTGAACCAGGAGGTGGGTAGGTTTCTGCGGTCGTATTGCCAGGATCGGCCAGGGGAGTGGGCACGATACATTCCCTGGGCTGAAATGGCTCAGAACTCACTACGCCACTCCTCTACTAACGTGTCCCCTTTTCAGTGTGTGTTGGGATACCAGCCGGTCCTGGCACCATGGCATCCGAGCCAGACCGAGGCTCCTGCGGTGGAGGAATGGGTACAGCGCTCCAAGGAGACCTGGAGGGCCGTCCAGGAGTCTCTACGACAAGCGAGTGGACGGCAGAAGAGGAGTGCTGACCGCCACCGCAGTGAGGCCCCCGTGTTTGTACCGGGGGACAGGGTCTGGCTCTCGACCCGAAACCTACCTCTCCGCTTGCCCTGCCGGAAGCTGGGTCCGCAGTGTGTAGGGCCCTTTAAAGTCCTGAGGAGAATAAACGAGGTGTGTTATCGATTACAACTCCTTCCTATTATCGAATTAACCCCTCGTTTCATGTGTCTCTCCTCAGGCCGGTGGTAGCTGGTCCCCTGCAGGACAGTGAGGTACCGGAGGTCCCTCCCCCTCTGGACATCGAGGGGACCCCGGCGTACACGATCCGGGCCATTCTGGACTCAAGACGCCGGGTGAGGGGCCTGCAGTACCTCGTGGACTGGGAGGGGTACGGTCCGGAGGAGAGGTGCTGGGTACCGGTGAGGGACATCTTGGATCCATCCATGTTGAGGGATTTCCATCGCCTCCATCCGGATCGCCCTGCACCTCGTCCTCCGGGGCGACCTCGAGGCCGGTGTCGGCGCTGCGGGAGCCGCGCGTCAGGAGGGGGTACTGTCACGAGTCCGACCGAGGTGTTTCCCCTTCCCGGGCGGTTGGCGCTCGGCGGTCGTCGTCACCGGCCTATTAGCTGCCACTGATTGTTTTTCCTCTCCCTCCTTGTATGTTTAGTGGTAGCACCTGTTCATGATTAATCAAGTAATTAGTTTGTCTTTATTAGACAGCCGGCCCGCCTGGTTGTTGTGCGGGATTATTGCAGTGTAACCTTCAGCTCTGTTGTTAGAAGTACGTGTTAGTGCCTGGTCGTTATTTTTTCCGTTGTACATTCTCTTTCCCTGTGTTTGGGGCCGTTACTATTGTGAGCACCCTGGGATGCGTTGGCGCTATTAAAGACGCACAGCTTTGCACTCACTGTCTCCTGCGTTTGACTCCACACACCTACGACACCTGAAGTGTTACACAGCCCGTGACAATAATATTTCTATTCGTTTTATATGACTGTTTACACACGGGGCAAACGTGTCAAGTATCCATGGTGATAACCTCAACCTGACCTATAGCAGAATGTAGGTCAACAAGCGCTCCGCAAATCAACGAATTAACTGTTTTAAATGAGAAATCATTAGCTTGATATAATAGTTACAGTACAGTACATTATTCAAACACAGATTACTACGTTTGATATCAACTTGTTATCGTTTTCTCCTCACCTATAAGACATTGAAAACAGGTTGATGAATCAATCAGCAGCTCGTCAGATTACTACGTTTGATATCAACTTGTTATCGTTTTCTCCTCACCTATAAGACATTGAAAACAGGTTGATGAATCAATCAGCAGCTCGTCAGATTACTACGTTTGATATCAACTTGTTATCGTTTTCTCCTCACCTAAGACATTGAAAACAGGTTGATGAATCAATCAGCAGCTCGTCAGATTACTACGTTTGATATCAACTTGTTATCGTTTTCTCCTCACCTAATACATTGAAAACAGGTTGATGAATCAATCAGCAGCTCGTCAGATTACTACGTTTGATATCAACTTGTTATCGTTTTCTCCTCACCTAAGACATTGAAAACAGGTTGATGAATCAATCAGCAGCTCGTCAGATTACTACGTTTGATATCAACTTGTTATCGTTTTCTCCTCACCTATAAGACATTGAAAACAGGTTGATGAATCAATCAGCAGCTCGTCAGATTACTACACTGGCTCATTCACCATCCACAGCCAACATAATGTTAGAATAACTCTGGTTGTTTTTTAATCTGATTTATGGGTAAATGTTGATCATTATCCATGTTTACAGTCAGCTACATTCAGCAGGTCAACCTCTACACCTTCAGTACGACACACCTTCCCTCCTTACCTTGTCTCAGTCTTCTAATGCGTCTGAGGTAGGTGTCCCTTCACTCAGCTCTGCTATCAGCAACATTCACCCAGACATCTCTCTCTCTCTCTCTCTCTCTCTCTCTCTCTCTCTCTCTCTCTCCCCCCTCTCTCTCTCTCTCTCTCTCTCTCTCTCTCTCCCCCTCTCTCTCTCTCTCTCTCTCTCACGCCCCCCCCCCCCTCTCTCTCCTACTGGTGGTTCTCTATAAGTGAAGGAGGGGCTGTTTGTAGAGAAACTGTTCTGTGTTTGTTGTTATGGTCTCTTTCCATGAGGTCTCTGGCTCTGTGTACATTCCTGTTTAAATATAGACCCCACTCTTTAGCAACACCCCAGCAGCCTAGCATGTGACTGCCCTTCTCTCTCTCTCCCTCTCTCTCTCTCTCTCTCTCTCTCTCTCTCTCTCTCTCTCTCTCTCTCTCTCTCTCTCTCTCTCTCTCTCTCTCTCTCTCTCTCTCTCTCTCTCTCTCTCTCTCCCTCTCTCTCTCTCTCTCTCTCTCTCTCTCTCTCTCTCTCTCTCTCTCTCTCTCTCTCTCTCTCTCTCCCTCTCTCTCTCTCTCCTTCTCTCTCTCTCTCTCTCTCTCTCTCTCTCTCTCTCTCTCTCTCTCTCTCCCTCTCTTTCTCTCTCTCTCCCCCTCTCTCTCTCTCTCTCTCTCTCTCTCTCTTCTCTCTCTGGGACAGGTTCTCTCTCTCTCTCTCTCTCTCTCTCTCTCCCTCTCTTTCTTTCTCTCTCTCTCTCTCTCTCTCTCTCTCTCTCTCTCTCTCTCTCTCTCTCTCTCTCTCTCTCTCTCTCTCTCTCTCTCTCCCTTTCTCTCTCTCTCTCTCTCTCTCTCTCTCTCTCTCTCTCTCTCTCTCTCTCTCTCTCTCTCTCTCTCTCTCTCTCTCTCCCTCTCTCTCTCCCTCTCCTCCTCCTCCTGTCTGCAACCCATGCTCCTGTATGTTTACATCCGTGATAAACAGAGATGATCTGGGACAGTCAGAGGAGAGGAGTCTGTGGCCAGGTGCTGGGACAGGTGCAGGAGAGGAGGCTGTTTGCGAGGTGCTGGGACAGGTACAGGAGAGGAGTCTGTGGCCAGGTGCTGGGACAGGTGCAGGAGAGGAGGCTGTTTGCGAGGTGCTGGGACAGGTACAGGAGAGGAGGCTGTTTGCCAGGTGTTGGGACAGGTACAGGAGAGGAGTCTGTGACCAGGTGCTGGGACAGGTACAGGAGAGGAGTCTGTAGCCAGATACAGGGACAGGTTCAGGAGAGGAGTCTGTGGCCAGGTGCTGGGACAGGAGAGGAGAGGAGTCTGTGGCCAGGTGAGGGACAGGTACAGGAGAGGAGTCTGTGACCAGGTGCTGGGACAGGTGCAGGAGAGGAGGCTGTTTGCGAGGTGCTGGGACAGGTACAGGAGAGGAGGCTGTTTGCCAGGTGTTGGGACAGGTACAGGAGAGGAGTCTGTGACCAGGTGCTGGGACAGGTACAGGAGAGGAGTCTGTAGCCAGATACAGGGACAGGTTCAGGAGAGGAGTCTGTGGCCAGGTGCTGGGACAGGAGAGGAGAGGAGTCTGTGGCCAGGTGGTGGGACAGGTACAGGAGAGGAGTCTGTGACCAGGTGCCGGGACAGGTACAGGAGAGGAGTCTGTGTCCAGTTACTTGGACAGGTACAGGAGAGGAGTCTGTGGCCAGATACTGGGACAGTTACAGGAGAGGAGCCTGTGGCCAGGTACTGGGACAGGTACAGGAGAGGAGTCTGTGTCCAGGTACTGGGACAGTTAGAGGAGAGGAGGCTGTTTGCCAGGTACTGAGACAGGTACAGGAGGGGAGTCTGTGTCCAGGTACTGGGACAGTTAGAGGAGAGGAGGCTGTTTGCCAGGTACTGGGACAGTTCGAGGAGAGGAGGTTGTTTGCCAGGTGCTGGGACAGGTACAGGAGAGGAGTCTGTGTCCAGGTACTGGGACAGTTAGAGGAGAGGAGGCTGTTTGCGAGGTGCTGAGACAGTTAGAGGAGAGGAGGCTGTTGGCCAGGTGCTGGGACAGGTACAGGAGAAGAGTCTGTGGCCAGGTGCTGGGACAGGTACAGGAGAGGAGTCTGTGTCCAGCTACTGGGACAGTTAGAGGAGAGGAGGCTGTTTGCCAGGTGCTGGCTGGCCTCGACACAGGGACCTGGGTAGTGTTACCTTGACAACCACACAGAGACACAGCCTACATCTCAAATGGCACCCTATTCCCTACATAGTGCACTACTTTTGACCAGGGCCCATAGGGAATAGGATGCCATTTTGAACGCAGTCAGAGAGATGGTCAATGGCACCCTATTCCCTATATAGTGCACTACTTTTGACCAGGGCCCATAGGGAATAGGGTGCCATTTTGAACCCAGACAGAGAGATGGTAATGGCACCCTATTCCCTACATAGTGCACTACTTTTGACCAGGGCCCATAGGGAATAGGTTGCCATTTTGAACGCAGACAGAGACATGGTAATGGCACCCTATTCCCTACATAGTGCACTACTTTTGACCAGGGCCCATAGGGAATAGGGTGCCATTTTGAACTCAGACAGAGACATGGTAATGGCAGGGACAGCTGAATGTAAGACCAGGGTCACAACAACATGGATTAGCAATGGCCTGTCTATGAACGCCCAAATAGCTGTTTGTTAAAGCTGTTATAACGACTCATAAGACTGTTATAACGACTCATAAGACTGTTATAACGACTCATATGACTGTTATAATGACTCATAAGACTGTTATAATGGCTCATAAGACTGTTATAACGACTCATATAACGACTCATACGACTGCCATAACGACTCATATAACGACTCATACGACTGCCATAACGACTCATAAGACTGTTATAACGACTCATACGACTGCTATAACGACTCATATGACTGTTATAATGAATCATATGACTGTTATAACGACTCATAAGACTGTTATAATGACTCATAAGACTGTTATAACGACTCATATGACTGTTATAATGACTCATACGACTGCTATAACGAATCATATGACTGTTATAATGACTCATATGACTGTTATAACGACTCATACAAATGCTATAACGACTCATATGACTGTTATAACTGGTTTCGTTTGGAATTAATTATCTGAGTCGTCATTCATCACCACTCAGCTGAAACCTGGTCCGTGACTGATAGGCCTGGCGTTCTGTTCAGAATAACACAGAGGTCAGGTTCAGTCCAGAGTGGGGAGTTCTGTTCAGAATAACACAGAGGTCAGGTTCAGTCCAGAGTGGGGAGTTCTGTTCAGAATAACACAAAAGTAAATGTCATGTACACTGAACAAAAAATACATAACCCAAACATGCATCAATTTCAACGATTTTCATATAAGAAAATCAGTCAATTGAAATAATATATTATTAATTGAAATAAATTCATTAGGTCCTAATCTATGGGTTTCACATGTGTGGGCAGGGGCACAGCCATGGGTGGGCCTTGGAGGGCATAGGCCCACCCACTTGGGAGTCAGGCCCAGCCAATCAGAATTTGTTTTTCCCACAAAAGGGCTTTATTACAGACAGAAATACTCCTCAGTTTCACCAGCTGTGCTGGTGGCTGGTCTCAGATGATCCCTCAGGTGAAGAAGCTGGATGTGGAGGTCCTGGACCGGCGTGGTTACACGTGGTTGTGAGGCCGGTTGGTACTGCCAAATTCTCTAAAGTTATGTTGGAGGCGGCTTATGGTAGAGAAATTAACATAAAAATTATCTGGCAACAGCTCTGGTGGACATTCCTGCAGTCAGCATGCCAACTGCACACTCCCTCAAAACTTGAGGCATCTGTGGCATTGTGTTTTGTGACAAATCTGCACATTTTTTATAGAGTGGCCTTTTATTGTCCCCAGCACGAGGTGCACCTGTGTAATGATCATGCTGTTTAATCAACGTATTGATATACCACAGCTGTCAGGTGGATGGATGATCTTGACAAAGGAGAAATGCTCACTAACAGGGATGTAAACAAATCAGTGCATACATTTATAAATACAAATAAATAAATAACGTTTTTTTTGTGCGTATAGACGAATTCTGGGACGTTTAAATTCAGTTCATGAAACATGGGATCATGTTGCGTTTCTATGTTTTGTTCAGTATATATATATATATATATATATATATATTCGACTCATATGACTCTTATATATATATATGTATATATATATATGCCCAAAGCAAACGCATATGGTTCACCTAAGGCTTTTTAAATGGGTTTCACCATCCTACATTCAGTTGGCATTGATCCTAAGTTTTATATCGTTGGTCAGACGATCCCCTGGTTATTCAACGTGTCGATCCTGGTTCACTTTCATCCAGTGAAATACTCCAGCGCCATCTAGTGGCGATGTCCTGCTATAGCAGCCGTGTCATGGGGGAGCCAATAGGATTTCTCCTTCCTCCGCAGCCGTGTGGGGGGAGCCAAGAGGATTTCTCCTTCCTCCGCAGCCGTGTGGGGGGAGCCAAGAGGATTTCTCCTTCCTCCGCAGCCGTGTGGGGGGAGCCAAGAGGATTTCTCCTTCCTCCGCAGCCGTGTGGGGGGAGCCAAGAGGATTTCTCCTTCCTCCGCAGCCGTGTGGGGGGAGCCAAGAGGATTTCTCCTTCCTCCGCAGCCGTGTGGGGGGAGCCAAGAGGCTTTCTCCTTCCTCCGCAGCCGTGTGGGGGAGCCAAGAGGGTTTCTCCTTCCTCCGTGTCTAATGAATAACTAACACCTTCTCACAACACGTCTTTATTTCCTGTTCCTGTTAAATACACAGCTGAGATTTCACACTGTGTCTGAATTGCCCTTTTACTGCTCTTTACAGTATAGGACTTGTATATTGTTTATTATTTATTGTTTACTCCACGTGTAACTGTGTTGTTGTCTGTTCACACTGCTATGCTTTATCTTGTCCAGGTCGCAGTTGTAAATGAGAACTTGCTCTCAACTAGCCGACCCGGTTAAATAAAAAGTGAAAATTAAAAAATTACAAAATTAAAATAGTGCCCTACTTCTGGCCAGAGTTACGCAATAGAGGGACCCAAGGGTTCCATTTTGGAGACACCCTAGAACAAGTGTCTTATTGTTTAAATAAAAAACAACAACACTTGAGCAGATCAAAGCGTCTGAACTGCCCCTTTTACTGCTCCTTACATTATAGGACTTGTTTATTGTTTATTGTTTATTGTTTATTGTTTAAATAAAAAACAACAAAAGGTGAGCAGATCAAAGCGTCTGTCCTCTGCTTTGCTAAACGCCGTCTCACCGTCAGGAGAAGATTCATCTTTCAAGAAGAGCCTGAAGTCAGAATGTCTGCTTCTACAGTCTATTATCACAACCCTCTGGCCAGAATGATAAAAGTTGAGGGAGAGTACAGCATCTTCACGTATTACACCATCACTACCCTCTGGCCAGAATGATAAAAGTTGAGGGAGAGTACAGCATCTTCACGTATTACACCATCACTACCCTCTGGCCAGAATGATAAAAGTTGAGGTAGAGTACAGCATCTTCACGTATTACACCATCACTACCCTCTGGCCAGAATGATAAAAGTTGAGGTAGAGTACAGCATCTTCACGTATTACACCATCACTACCCTCTGGCCAGAATGATAAAAGTTGAGGGAGAGTACAGCATCTTCACGTATTACACCATCACTACCCTCTGGCCAGAATGATAAAAGTTGAGGGAGAGTACAGCATCTTCACGTATTACACCATCACTACCCTCTGGCCAGAATGATAAAAGTTGAGGTAGAGTACAGCATCTTCACGTATTACACCATCACTACCCTCTGGCCAGAAATACCATCTAATAAGGAGACATCACGGGACTGATGTTATGGTAAGAGTTATATTATTTAATAAGGAGACTGATGTTATGATAAGAGTTCTATTATTTAATAAGGAGACTGATGTTATGATAAGAGTTATATTATTTAATAAGGAGACTGATGTTATGATAAGAGTTATATTATTTAATAAGGAGACTGATGTTATGATAAGAGTTATATTATTTAATAAGGAGTCTGATGTTATGGTAAGAGTTATATTATTTAATAAGGAGACTGATGTTATGATAAGAGTTATATTATTTAATAAGGAGACTGATGTTATGATAAGAGTTATATTATTTAATAAGGAGACTGATGTTATGATAAGAGTTATATTATTTAATAAGGAGACTGATGTTATGATAAGAGTTATATTATTTAATAAGGAGACTGATGTTATGATAAGAGTTATATTATTTAATAAGGAGACTGATGTTATGATAAGAGTTATATTATTTAATAAGGAGACTGATGTTATGATAAGAGTTATATTATTTAATAAGGAGACTGATGTTATGATAAGAGTTATATTATTTAATAAGGAGACTGATGTTATGATAAGAGTTATATTATTTAATAAGGAGACTGATGTTATGATAAGAGTTATATTATTTAATAAGAATAATCATTAGACTATTTTAATGCCGTGTGTGATTTAGTCAGTAGAATTATATCTGAGAGTGTAGTTCGCAGTCAGAATTAATGTTTTGGTGACAATATATCTAGTGTCTTGATAACGGACTGTCTGAGCAAGATTTGGGGCCGACCTTGGCTGGGGCACTGAGAACTTCCCAGGGTCTAGCTTTTAATAAGAAGAATCATTAGACTTATTTTAATGCCGTGTGATTTGTCAGTAGAATTATATCTGAGAGTGTAGTTCGCAGTCAGAATTAATGTTTTGGTGACAATATATCTAGTGTCTTGATAACGGACTGTCTGAGCAAGATTTGGGGCCGACCTTGGCTGGGGCACTGAGAACTTCCCAGGGTCTCGGCAGAGAGCTTCCCAGGGTCTCGGCAGAGAGCTTCCCAGGGTCTCAGCACTGAGGACTTCCCAGGGTCTCAGCACTGAGAACTTCCCAGGGTCTCGGCACTGAGAACCACCCAGGGTATCGGCAGAGAGCTTCCCAGGGTCTCGGCACTGAGAACTTCCCAGGGTCTCAGCAGAAAGCTTCCCAGGGTCTCTGTACTGAGGACCACCCAGGGTCTCGGCACTGAGAACCACCCAGGGTCTCGGCACTGAGGACTTCCCAGGGTCTCGGCACTGAGAACCTCCCAGGGTCTCGGCACTGAGAACCACCCAGGGTCTCGGCACTGAGAACCACCCAGGGTCTCGGCACTGAGAACCACCCAGGGTCTCGGCACTGAGGACCTCCCAGGGTCTCGGCACTGAGAACCACCCAGGGTCTCGGCACTGAGAACCACCCAGGGTCTCGGCACTGAGAACCACCCAGGGTCTCGGCACTGAGAACCACCCAGGGTCTCTCCCCATGTCGGCTGGGTAGCAGGACAGTGTGGGCGTATGAGAACTAATGTTTTGTGTGGAAGTATGTGTGTCACTATAAAATGAAGGTCTTTGTACTGTGCACAGCCAGAACGTCCCCGTGAATAAACATTTGACAATTGTGGACTGTTTTCATTCCTACCAGTATCTTACAAATCCTGGTTGTAGACAGAGTCATTGAAATTAATTGGGGTAGGAACAATTGAGAACCTCGTGACATTGATACACTTGGATTAGCTAACACAACGGGCCATTAGAACACAGGAGTGATGGTTGCTGATAATGGGACTCTGTACGCCCATGTAGTTATTCCATTAAAAATCAGCTGTTTCCAGCTACAATAGTCATTTACAACATTGACAATGTCTACACTGTATTTCTGATCAATTTGATGTTATTTTAATTGACAAAAAATGTGCTTTTCTTTCAAAAACAAGGACATTTCTAAGTGACCCCAAACTTTTGAAAGGTAGTGTATATACAGTATTTACCCCAAAAATATATGGGGGATTTAAAATGATGCAGACAATTACATTGATGGAAGCGACAGTATATCCTCAATATTAAAGCTGATCGCCCCCCCCCCCCCAAAAAGGAAGTAAAAGAATGTCTGGTCTCTTCCATCTCAGAGAGAGAGAGAGAGAACCACCAAGCCTCTGAATGTCTGGTCTCTTCCATCTCAGAGAGAGAGAGAGAACCACCAAGCCTCTGAATGTCTGGTCTCTTCCATCTCAGAGAGAGAGAACCACCAAGCCTCTGAATGTCTGGTCTCTTCCATCTCAGAGAGAGAGAACCACCAAGCCTCTGAATGTCTGGTCTCTTCCATCTCAGAGAGAGAGAACCACCAAGCCTCTGAATGTCTGGTCTCTTCCATCTCAGAGAGAGAGAACCACCAAGCCTCTGAATGTCTGGTCTCTTCCATCTCAGAGAGAGAGAACCACCAAGCCTCTGAATGTCTGGTCTCTTCCATCTCAGAGAGAGAGAACCACCAAGCCTCTGAATGTCTGGTCTCTTCCATCTCAGAGAGAGAGAACCACCAAGCCTCTGAATGTCTGGTCTCTTCCATCTCAGAGAGAGAGAACCACCAAGCCTCTGAATGTCTGGTCTCTTCCATCTCAGAGAGAGAGAGAACCACCAAGCCTCTGAATGTCTGGTCTCTTCCATCTCAGAGAGAGAGAGAGAGAACCACCAAGCCTCTGAATGTCTGGTCTCTTCCATCTCAGAGAGAGAGAACCACCAAGCCTCTGAATGTCTGGTCTCTTCCATCTCAGAGAGAGAGAACCACCAAGCCTCTGAATGTCTGGTCTCTTCCATCTCAGAGAGAGAGAACCACCAAGCCTCTGAATGTCTGGTCTCTTCCATCTCAGAGAGAGAGAACCACCAAGCCTCTGAATGTCTGGTCTCTTCCATCTCAGAGAGAGAGAGAACCACCAAGCCTCTGAATGTCTGGTCTCTTCCATCTCAGAGAGAGAGAACCACCAAGCCTCTGAATGTCTGGTCTCTTCCATCTCAGAGAGAGAGAGAACCACCAAGCCTCTGAATGTCTGGTCTCTTCCATCTCAGAGAGAGAGAGAACCACCAAGCCTCTGAATGTCTGGTCTCTTCCATCTCAGAGAGAGAGAGAGAACCACCAAGCCTCTGAATGTCTGGTCTCTTCCATCTCAGAGAGAGAGAACCACCAAGCCTCTGAATGTCTGGTCTCTTCCATCTCAGAGAGAGAGAACCACCAAGCCTCTGAATGTCTGGTCTCTTCCATCTCAGAGAGAGAGAACCACCAAGCCTCTGAATGTCTGGTCTCTTCCATCTCAGAGAGAGAGAGAGAACCACCAAGCCTCTGAATGTCTGGTCTCTTCCATCTCAGAGAGAGAGAACCACCAAGCCTCTGAATGTCTGGTCTCTTCCATCTCAGAGAGAGAGAACCACCAAGCCTCTGAATGTCTGGTCTCTTCCATCTCAGAGAGAGAACCACCAAGCCTCTGAATGTCTGGTCTCTTCCATCTCAGAGAGAGAGAGAGAACCACCAAGCCTCTGAATGTCTGGTCTCTTCCATCTCAGAGAGAGAGAGAGAACCACCAAGCCTCTGAATGTCTGGTCTCTTCCATCTCAGAGAGAGAACCACCAAGCCTCTGAATGTCTGGTCTCTTCCATCTCAGAGAGAGAGAACCACCAAGCCTCTGAATGTCTGGTCTCTTCCATCTCAGAGAGAGAGAGAACCACCAAGCCTCTGAATGTCTGGTCTCTTCCATCTCAGAGAGAGAGAACCACCAAGCCTCTGAATGTCTGGTCTCTTCCATCTCAGAGAGAGAGAACCACCAAGCCTCTGAATGTCTGGTCTCTTCCATCTCAGAGAGAGAGAGAACCACCAAGCCTCTGAATGTCTGGTCTCTTCCATCTCAGAGAGAGAACCACCAAGCCTCTGAATGTCTGGTCTCTTCCATCTCAGAGAGAGAGAACCACCAAGCCTCTGAATGTCTGGTCTCTTCCATCTCAGAGAGAGAGAGAACCACCAAGCCTCTGAATGTCTGGTCTCTTCCATCTCAGAGAGAGAGAGAGAACCACCAAGCCTCTGAATGTCTGGTCTCTTCCATCTCAGAGAGAGAGAGAACCACCAAGCCTCTGAATGTCTGGTCTCTTCCATCTCAGAGAGAGAGAGAACCACCAAGCCTCTGAATGTCTGGTCTCTTCCATCTCAGAGAGAGAGAACCACCAAGCCTCTGAATGTCTGGTCTCTTCCATCTCAGAGAGAGAGAGAGAACCACCAAGCCTCTGAATGTCTGGTCTCTTCCATCTCAGAGAGAGAACCACCAAGCCTCTGAATGTCTGGTCTCTTCCATCTCAGAGAGAGAGAACCACCAAGCCTCTGAATGTCTGGTCTCTTCCATCTCAGAGAGAGAGAACCACCAAGCCTCTGAATGTCTGGTCTCTTCCATCTCAGAGAGAGAGAACCACCAAGCCTCTGAATGTCTGGTCTCTTCCATCTCAGAGAGAGAGAACCACCAAGCCTCTGAATGTCTGGTCTCTTCCATCTCAGAGAGAGAGAACCACCAAGCCTCTGAATGTCTGGTCTCTTCCATCTCAGAGAGAGAGAACCACCAAGCCTCTGAATGTCTGGTCTCTTCCATCTCAGAGAGAGAGAACCACCAAGCCTCTGAATGTCTGGTCTCTTCCATCTCAGAGAGAGAGAGAACCACCAAGCCTCTGAATGTCTGGTCTCTTCCATCTCAGAGAGAGAGAACCACCAAGCCTCTGAATGTCTGGTCTCTTCCATCTCAGAGAGAGAGAGAACCACCAAGCCTCTGAATGTCTGGTCTCTTCCATCTCAGAGAGAGAGAACCACCAAGCCTCTGAATGTCTGGTCTCTTCCATCTCAGAGAGAGAGAACCACCAAGCCTCTGAATGTCTGGTCTCTTCCATCTCAGAGAGAGAGAACCACCAAGCCTCTGAATGTCTGGTCTCTTCCATCTCAGAGAGAGAGAACCACCAAGCCTCTGAATGTCTGGTCTCTTCCATCTCAGAGAGAGAGAACCACCAAGCCTCTGAATGTCTGGTCTCTTCCATCTCAGAGAGAGAACCACCAAGCCTCTGAATGTCTGGTCTCTTCCATCTCAGAGAGAGAGAGAACCACCAAGCCTCTGAATGTCTGGTCTCTTCCATCTCAGAGAGAGAACCACCAAGCCTCTGAATGTCTGGTCTCTTCCATCTCAGAGAGAGAGAGAACCACCAAGCCTCTGAATGTCTGGTCTCTTCCATCTCAGAGAGAGAGAGAGAACCACCAAGCCTCTGAATGTCTGGTCTCTTCCACCTCAGAGAGAGAGAACCACCAAGCCTCTGAATGCCTGGTCTCTTCCACCTCAGAGAGAGAGAACCACCAAGCCTCTGAATGTCTGGTCTCTTCCATCTCAGAGAGAGAGAACCACCAAGCCTCTGAATGTCTGGTCTCTTCCATCTCAGAGAGAGAGAACCACCAAGCCTCTGAATGTCTGGTCTCTTCCACCTCAGAGAGAGAGAACCACCAAGCCTCTGAATGTCTGGTCTCTTCCATCTCAGAGAGAGAGAACCACCAAGCCTCTGAATGTCTGGTCTCTTCCATCTCAGAGAGAGAGAACCACCAAGCCTCTGAATGTCTGGTCTCTTCCATCTCAGAGAGAGAGAACCACCAAGCCTCTGAATGTCTGGTCTCTTCCACCTCAGAGAGAGAGAACCACCAAGCCTCTGAATGTCTGGTCTCTTCCATCTCAGAGAGAGAACCACCAAGCCTCTGAATGTCTGGTCTCTTCCATCTCAGAGAGAGAGAACCACCAAGCCTCTGAATGTCTGGTCTCTTCCATCTCAGAGAGAGAGAACCACCAAGAAGAGAGAGAGAACCACCAAGCCTCTGAATGTCTGGTCTCTTCCATCTCAGAGAGAGAGAACCACCAAGCCTCTGAATGTCTGGTCTCTTCCATCTCAGAGAGAGAGAACCACCAAGCCTCTGAATGTCTGGTCTCTTCCATCTCAGAGAGAGAGAGAACCACCAAGCCTCTGAATGTCTGGTCTCTTCCATCTCAGAGAGAGAGAACCACCAAGCCTCTGAATGTCTGGTCTCTTCCATCTCAGAGAGAGAGAACCACCAAGCCTCTGAATGTCTGGTCTCTTCCATCTCAGAGAGAGAGAACCACCAAGCCTCTGAATGTCTGGTCTCTTCCATCTCAGAGAGAGAGAACCACCAAGCCTCTGAATGTCTGGTCTCTTCCATCTCAGAGAGAGAGAACCACCAAGCCTCTGAATGTCTGGTCTCTTCCATCTCAGAGAGAGAGAGAGAACCACCAAGCCTCTGAATGTCTGGTCTCTTCCATCTCAGAGAGAGAGAACCACCAAGCCTCTGAATGTCTGGTCTCTTCCATCTCAGAGAGAGAGAACCACCAAGCCTCTGAATGTCTGGTCTCTTCCATCTCAGAGAGAGAGAACCACCAAGCCTCTGAATGTCTGGTCTCTTCCATCTCAGAGAGAGAGAGAACCACCAAGCCTCTGAATGTCTGGTCTCTTCCATCTCAGAGAACATAATTGCTTTCTGATTGAACCGTTGGTCGGTTTGAAGAAACCAAGCATTTTCTGAATGTCTGGTTCCAAATGGCACCGTATTCCCTCTCAGAGAGAGACTGGTCAACAAGCATGTGTCTCTTCCATCGGGAATAGAAGTGGCACTCTGAATGCTCAGCCAGTCACTGAAGGGAACCACCAAGCTCTGAATGTCTGGTCTCTCCCCTCAGACAGAATTGAGATTGTTTCACTTTCATCTTCTAGGCTCAAATGGCCTTGAATGGTCTCTTCCATCTCAGAGAGAGCTGAGAGAACCACTCAAGCCTCTGAATGTCCCCTCTCTCTTCCATCTCAGAGAGAGAGAACCACCAAGCCTCTGAATGTCTGGTCTCTTCCATCTCAGAGAGAGAGAACCACCAAGCCTCTGAATGTCTGGTCTCTTCCATCTCAGAGAGAGAGAGAACCACCAAGCCTCTGAATGCCTCTCTCTCTCTCTCTTCCATCTCTCTCTCTCTCCACTCAAGCCTCTGAATGTCTCTGGTCTCTTCCATCTCAGAGAGTCTCTCTCTCTCAAGTCTCTCTCTGAATCTCTGGTCTCTTCCATCTCTCTCTGTCTCTCTCTCTCTCCTCTGTCTGGTCTCCTCTGAATGTCTGGTCTCTTCCATCTCAGAGAGAGAGAACTCTCTCTCCCTCTCTCTGAATGTCTGGTCTCTCTCTCCATCTCAGAGAGAGAACCTCTCTCTCTCCCATTCATGTGTCTCTTCCATCTCAGAGAGAGAGAGAACCACCAAGCCTCTGAATGTCTGGTCTCTTCCATCTCAGTATGAGAGTTATTACTCTGAATGTCTGGTCTCTTCCATCTCAGATGAGAGAGAACCACCAAGCCTCTGAATGTCTGGTCTCTTCCATCTCAGAGGAGAGAACCACCAAGCCTCTGAATGTCTGGTCTCTTCCATCTCAGAGAGGAGATTACCATGGAGCCTCTGAATGTCTGGTCTATTACCATGGAGAGAATGAGAATGTTCTTACCATGGAGCAAGCCTCTGAATGTCTGGTCTCTTCCATCTCAGTCTGAGGTTATCCACCATGGAGCAGTCTGAATGTCTGGTCTCTTCATCTATGAGATTATACTCTGGAAGTCTGAGGTTCTTACTCATGGAGCAGTATGAGGTTATTAGCCTCTGGAATGTATCTGGTCTCTTCCATCTCATTATGAGGAGATTACCATGGAGCATGTCTGGTTCTTATCCATCTATGAGGTTATTACCATGGTCTGTATGAGGTTATTACCATGGAGCAGTATGAGGTTATTACCATGGAATGTCTGGTTATTATCTCATGGAGCAGAACCACCAAGCCTCTGAATGTCTGGTCTCTTCCATGGAGCAGTATGAGGTTATTACCATGGAGCATTATGTCAGGTTATTACCATGGAGCATTATGAGGTTATTACCATAGAGCATGTCTGGTTATTCCATCTCAGATGAGAGTTAGAACCACCAAGCCTCTGAATGCATTATGGTTATTACCATGGAGCATTATGAGGTTATTACCATGGAGCATTATTAGGTTCTTACCATGGAGCATTAGAGGTTACCAAGCCATGAATGTCTGGCTCTTCCATCTCAGAGTTAGAACCATGGAGCTGTATGTCTGGTTCTTCCATCTCAGTATGAGGTTATTACCATGGAGCATTATCAGGTTATTACCATGGAGCATTATCAGGTTATTACCATGAGCATTATCTGGTTATTCCATCTCAGAGCAGTATGAGGTTATTACCATGGAGCAGTATGAGGTTATTACCATGGAACATTATCAGGTTATTACCATGGAGCATTAGAGGTTATTACCATGGAGCATTCTGGTTCTTCCATGGAGCAGAGGTTATTACCATGGAGCATTATCAGGTTATTACCATGGAGCAGTATGAGGTTATTACCATAGAGCATTATGTCTGGTTCTTCCATCCATGGAGCAGTATGAGGTTATTACCATGGAGCATTGAATGTCTGGTTCTTCCATCCATGGAGCATTATGAGGTTATTACCATGGAGCATCTGAATGTCTGGTTCTTCCATGGAGCAGTATGAGGTATTACCACCAAGCATCTGAATGTTATTCTTCGGAGCATTATCAGGTTAGAACCACCAAGCATCTGAATGTCTGGTTCTTCCATCTCAGGGAGCATTACCAGGTTATTACCATCTGCATGTCTGGTTATTATCCATGGATCATTATTAGGTTATTACCATCTAGCATTATGTTATTACCATGGAGCATTATGAGGTTATTACCATGGAGCAGTATGAGGTTATTCCATGGAGCATTATGAGGTTATTACCATGGAGCATTCTGGTTATTATCTCAGCATTATGAGGTTATTACCATAAGCATCTATGTCTGGTTATTCCATGGAGCAGTATGAGGTTATTACCATGGAGCAGTATGAGGTCTATTACCATCATTATGAGGTTATTACCATAGAGCATTATCAGGTTATTACCATGGAGCATTATGAGGTTATTACCATGGAGCCTCTATGTCTGGTTATTCCATGGAGCATTATGAGGTTATTACCATGGAGCATTATCAGGTTATTACCATGGAGCATTATCAGGTTATTACCATGGAGCATTATGAGGTTATTACCATGGAGCATTATGAGGTTATTACCATGGAGCATTATGAGGTTATTACCATAGAGCATTATCAGGTTATTACCATGGAGCATTATGAGGTTATTACCATGGAGCAGTATGAGGTTATTACCATGGAGCATTATCAGGTTATTACCATTATCAGGTTATTACCATGGAGCATTATGAGGTTATTACCATGGAGCATTATTAGGTTATTACCATGGAGCATTACAAGGTTATTACCATGGAGCATTATTAGGTTATTACCATCTGAATGTCTGGTTATTCCATCTGGAGCAGTATGAGGTTATTACCATAGAGCATTCTGAGGTTATTCTGAGTCATCTTCACGTTATTACCATAGAGAGATTATGAGGTCATTACCATGGAGCATTATTAGGTTATTACCATGGAGCATTATGTCTCTTCCATCTCAGTTATTACCATGGAGCATTCTCATGTTATTACCATGGAGCATTATGAGGTTATTACCATAGAGCATTATGAGGTTATTCCATCATTATGAGGTTATTAGATGGAGCATTATCAGGTTATTACCATGGAGCATTATGGTTATTCCATCTAGAGCATTATGAGGTTATTACCACCAAGCATTATCAGGTTATTACCATAGAGCATTATGAGGTTATTACCATGGAGCAGTATGAGGTTATTACCATGGAGCATTATGAGGTTATTACCATGGAGCATTATGAGGTTATTACCATGGAGCATTATCAGGTTTTTACCATGGAGCATTATCAGGTTATTACCATGGAGCATTATCAGGTTATTACCATGGAGCATTATCAGGTTATTACCATGGAGCATTATGAGGTTATTACCATGGAGCATTATCAGGTTATTACCATGGAGCATTATTAGGTTATTACCATGGAGCATTATGAGGTTATTACCATAGAGCATTATCAGGTTATTACCATGGAGCATTATGAGGTTATTACCATGGAGCATTATCAGGTTATTACCATGGAGCATTATGAGGTTATTACCATAGAGCATTATGAGGTTATTACCATGGAACATTATGAGGTTATTACCATGGAGCATTATCAGGTTATTACCATAGAGCATTATGAGGTTATTACCATAGAGCATTATGAGGTTATTACCATGGAGCATTATCAGGTTATTACCATGGAGCATTATGAGGTTATTACCATGGAGCATTATCAGGTTATTACCATGGAGCATTATCGGGTTATTACCATGGAACATTATCAGGTTATTACCATGGAGCATTATGATGTTATTACCATGGAGCATTATCAGGTTATTACCATGGAGCATTATCAGGTTATTACCATGGAGCATTATGAGTTTATTACCATGGAGCATTATGAGGTTATTTTCATGGAGCATTATGAGGTTATTACCATAGAGCATTATCATGTTATTACCATGGAGCATTATGAGGTTATTACCATGGAGCATTATGAGGTTATTACCATGGAGCATTATGAGGTTATTACCATGGAGCATTATGAGGTTATTACCATGGAGCATTATGAGGTTATTACCATGGAGCATTATCAGGTTATTACCATGGAGCATTATCAGGTTATTACCATGGAGCATTATGAGGTTATTACCATGGAGCAGTATGAGGTTATTACCATAGAGCATTATGAGGTTATTACCATGGAGCATTATGAGGTTATTACCATGGAGCATTATGAGGTTATTACCATAGAGCATTATCAGGTTATTACCACGGAGCATTATGAGGTTATTACCATGGATCATTATCAGGTTATTACCATGGAGCATTATCAGGTTATTACCATGGAGCATTATTAGGTTATTACCATGGAGCATTATGAGGTTATTACCATGGAGCATTATCAGGTTTTTACCATGGAGCATTATCAGGTTATTACCATGGAGCATTATCAGGTTATTACCATGGAACATTATCAGGTTATTACCATGGAGCATTATGAGGTTATTACCATGGAGCATTATCAGGTTATTACCATGGAGCATTATTAGGTTATTACCATGGAGCATTATGAGGTTATTACCATAGAGCATTATCAGGTTATTACCATCGAGCATTATGAGGTTATTACCATGGAGCATTATCAGGTTATTACCATGGAGCATTATGAGGTTATTACCATAGAGCATTATGAGGTTATTACCATGGAACATTATGAGGTTATTACCATGGAGCATTATCAGTTTATTACCATGGAGCATTATGAGGTTATTACCATAGAGCATTATGAGGTTATTACCATGGAGCATTATCAGGTTATTACCATGGAGCATTATGAGGTTATTACCATGGAGCAGCATGAGGTTATTACCATGGAGCATTATCAGGTTATTACCATGGAGCATTATCGGGTTATTACCATGGAGCATTATCAGGTCATTGCCATGGAGCATTATGATGTTATTACCATGGAGCATTATCAGGTTATTACCATGGAGCATTATCAGGTTATTACCATGGAGCATTATGAGTTTATTACCATGGAGCATTATGAGGTTATTACCATGGAGCATTATGAGGTTATTACCATAGAGCATTATCATGTTATTACCATGGAGCATTATGAGGTTATTACCATGGAGCATTATGAGGTTATTACCATGGAGCATTATGAGGTTATTACCATAGAGCATTATCAGGTTATTACCATGGAACATTATGAGGTTATTACCATGGAGCATTATGAGGTTATTACCATAGAGCATTATGAGGTTATTACCATGGAGCATTATGAGGTTATTACCATAGAGCATTATCAGGTTATTACCACGGAGCATTATGAGGTTATTACCATGGATCATTATCAGGTTATTACCATGGAGCATTATCAGGTTATTACCATGGAGCATTATTAGGTTATTACCATGGAGCATTATGAGGTTATTACCATGGAGCATTATGAGGTTATTACCATAGAGCATTATCAGGTTATTACCATGGAGCATTATGAGGTTATTACCATGGAGCATTATCAGGTTATTACCATGGAGCATTATGAGGTTATTACCATAGAGCATTATGAGGTTATTACCATGGAACATTATGAGCTTATTACCATGGAGCATTATCAGGTTATTACCATGGAGCATTATGAGGTTATTACCATGGAGCATTATGAGGTTATTACCATGGAGCATTATCAGGTTATTACCATGGAGCATTATGAGGTTATTACCATGGAGCATTATGAGGTTATTACCATAGAGCATTATCAGGTTATTACCATGGAGCATTATGAGGTTATTACCATGGAGCATTATGAGGTTATTACCATAGAGCATTATCAGGTTATTACCATGGAGCATTATGAGGTTATTACCATGGAGCATTATGAGGTTATTACCATGGAGCATTATGAGGTTATTACCATGGAGCATTATCAGGTTATTACCATGGAGCATTATGAGGTTATTACCATGGATCATTATCAGGTTATTACCATGGAGCATTATCAGGTTATTACCATGGAGCATTATTAGGTTATTACCATGGAGCATTATGAGGTTATTACCATGGAGCATTATGAGGTTATTACCATAGAGCATTATCAGGTTATTACCATGGAGCATTATGAGGTTATTACCATGGAGCATTATCAGGTTATTACCATGGAGCATTATGAGGTTATTACCATAGAGCATTATGAGGTTATTACCATGGAACATTATGAGCTTATTACCATGGAGCATTATCAGGTTATTACCATGGAGCATTATGAGGTTATTACCATAGAGCATTATGAGGTTATTACCATGGAGCATTATCAGGTTATTACCATGGAGCATTATGAGGTTATTACCATGGAGCATTATGAGGGTATTACCATAGAGCATTATCAGGTTATTACCATGGAGCATTATGAGGTTATTACCATGGAGCATTATGAGGTTATTACCATAGAGCATTATCAGGTTATTACCATGGAGCATTATGAGGTTATTACCATGGAGCATTATGAGGTTATTACCATGGAGCATTATGAGGTTATTACCATAGAGCATTATCAGGTTATTACCATGGAGCATTATGAGGTTATTACCATGGAGCATTATGAGGTTATTACCATGGAGCATTATGAGGTTATTACCATGGAGCATTATCAGGTTATTACCATGGAGCATTATCAGGTTATTACCATGGAGCATTATCAGGTTATTACCATGGAGCATTATCATGTTATTACCATGGAGCATTATGCGGTTATTACCATAGAGCATTATGAGGTTATTACCATGGAGCATTATGAGGTTATTACCATGGAGCATTATCAGGTTATTACCATAGAGCATTATGAGGTTATTACCATTTAGCATTATGAGGTTATTACCATAGAGCATTTTCAGTTATTACCATGCCAGCATTATGAGGTTATTACCAGTGGAGCATTATGCCAGTTATTACCATAGAGCATCTTTCAGGTTATTACACAAGCATTATAGTTATTACCATGGAGCATTTCCGGTTATTACCATGGAGCATTATCAGGTTATTACCATGGAGCATTTCCGGTTTTACCATGGAGCAGTATGAGGTTATTACCATGGAGCATTATGAGGTTATTAGTTGAGCATTATCAGGTTATTACCATGGAGCAGTATGAGGTTTTACCATGGAGCAGTATGAGTTATTACCAGTTGACATCTTTCAGGTTATTACCATGGAGCAGTATGAGGTTATTACCATGGAGCAGTATGACATCTTTATTACCATAGAGCAGTATGACATTTTCCAGCATTTAGGTTATTACCAAGCCAGTCAGTAGTTGACATCTTTCCAGTTTTACATAGAGCAGTAAGTTATTACATGGAGCAGTATAGTTATTACCATAGAGCATTTCCAGTTTTACATCATGACAGTCAGTATGATCTTTATTACCATGACAGTCAGTAGTTGAATCTTTAGTTTACATCAAGCCAGTCAGTAGTTGACATCTTTCCAGTTTACATCAAGCCAGTCAGTAGTTGACATCTTTCCAGTTTACATCAAGCCAGTCAGTAGTTGACATCTTTCCAGTTTACATCAAGCCAGTCAGTAGTTGACATCTTTCCAGTTTACATCAAGCCAGTCAGTAGTTGACATCTTTCCAGTTTACATCAAGCCAGTCAGTAGTTGACATCTTTCCAG
>NW_026281089.1:237500-353629 GCF_023373465.1 Oncorhynchus keta
GCAAAACAGGACTGGGCAGGGCAAGACAGGACAGGGCAGGACAGGGCAAGACAGGACAGGGCAAAACAGGACTGAGCAGGGCAAGACAGGGCAAGACAGGGCAAGACAGGACAGGGCAGGACAGGGCAAGACAGGGCAAGACAGGGCAAGACAGGACAGGGCAGGACAGGGCAAGACAGGACAGGGCAAGACAGGACAGGGCAGGACAGGACAGGGCAAGACAGGACAGGGCGGGACAGGGCAAGTCAGGACAGGGCAGGCAGGCAAGACAGGACAGGGCAGGACAGGGCAAGACAGGACAGGGCAGGGCAGGACAGGGCAAGACAGGACAGGGCAAGACAGGACAGGACAAGACAGGGCAAGACAGGACAGGACAAGACAGGGTAAGACAGGACAGGACAGGACAAGACAGGACAGGACAGGACAAGACAGACAAGACAGGACAGGGCAGGACAAGACAGGACAGGACAAGACAGGACAGGGCAGGACAAGACAGGACAGGACAAGACAGGACAGGACAGGACAAGACATGACAGGACAAGACATGACAGGACAAGACAGGACAGGACAAGACATGACATGACAAGACAGGACAGGACAGGACAAGACAGGACAGTCTACAGAGGCACCAGGGGCCTATAACACACAGTCTTCATTCGGGTGGTAAAACACCTGAACAGTTGGTCTTTGAAGCAGTGTAACACTCTTCTCTGAGCCCTGCCAGGCAGACAGGTGGGGAGACATTCCTTCTGGGGACAGACAACTGAAATCAAATGTCAGGTTTCAAAATAAAAAGGACTGATGTATTGGATACCCCCCCACCCCCCCCCCCCACGCCCCCCCCACCCCCCACCCCCCCCCCCCCCAGTCACCACTCAGCAGACAGACAGACAGGAGCCACTCTGAACAACAACAGCTAAAAATAAAGCACTGAGTCAGAAACACAATCTGAAACAGTAAATAGACCCTGGGTGACCCAGTCTGTTGGTATCTCTGCCAGTCTATGAAACCAGTAGGTCCATAGGAGAACACCTGTCATCTTGTTCTAATTATTAGCGTTGGTCTCTAAATTATCTTCTCCGCGGCATCAAACCGTTCGGCAGCATTGCGAGGCCACGTGTGCTGTAGCTCAGTTGGTAGAGCATGGCGCTTGTAACGCCAGGGTAGTGGGTTCGATTCCCGGGACCACCCATACGTAGAATGTATGCACACATGACTGTAAGTCGCTTTGGATAAAAGCGTCTGCTAAAATGGCATATATTAAAATGGCATATATTAACAACAAAAAAATGCAGGCTAGACATCCGGTTTAAAAAAACACACACAAAAACCCAGATATGGCAAACCGCATGTGCATCTGGTGAACATGAACCAAACGCCACGTCGGTTTTGCCCCACGATAAGGAGGAGGAAAACAAATAGGAAGTAATGCACGAGTTAAGGGGCGTGGTCTAGTGGTTATCACTTGTTGGACGTAATAAATGTGCGCTGTCTCTTTAAGAGACACACCGTCGTAATAAATGTGCGCTGTCTCTTTAAGAGACACACCGTCGTAATAAATGTGCGCTGTCTCTTTAAGAGACACACCGTCGTAATAAAGCCGTGCCGTGTAATAAAGGCTCGTCTGCAACAAGCCGGTAGTTTCAGTTCTTTAAGAGACACAGAAACCACGGTGGAGTCGTTCACACAGAAACCACGGTATAGCCGGAGTCTTCTGAGAAAGGAGACCGAAAACCAAGCTGTAGACAGTTATATGTCGTTTCCTGTGGATTATAATAACCAATGGCTCGTCGGTGATGTACTTTCAATATCTACAAGACCTTGGGGGTGAGTAAAAACGCCGTTTCTTTTATTGATTTTAAAATGCCTGCTAACCGGTTTAAACAGGTGCATACACCTGTTTGAAATGTTGACCGACCGCTCTCAGAGTTTAACGGGACAATGTCAAATATCACCGCCTTGGACATTTTAAAAACTCAAACATGCCTCTCTCTTTTTCACTAGGTTGATATCCAGAATCTTTTTGGACATCATCCCGGTATTGTATTTTTGACCGGATGCATTTGATGATGGCTTGGAACCGTCCCACACCTTGAAATTAGTCCTACCCGGATCGAATTACCGGTCGTGTTACGTTTCCTACCTAAAGCACCGACCTCACCACCTCCGCGCCTGGAACAGGTGGAAACGTGTCATTTATTTTTGTTGTTGTTGTCACCACCCACCTGGAAGTGGCATGGGTAACCAGGTTGAGAAACTGACACATCTGACTTATGACAATGTTCCGACCGCGGATCCGAACGGGTTTGACACGGAGGATGAGCTGGGGCCCCGGATCGGAGTGTCTTATATCTTCTCCGCGGACGACGACGAACAAGAGGAACGTGTTGACGGACCGGACAAGGATCAGAACGAGGAAGCGAAACAATACGATAACTGCAACGAGCTGGAGTGTGTTGTGTACTACCGTGACGAATCTGTGTACGAGAAAAATCTCAAACTCTCTGATATGAGCACGTATTCCACTGAGAATCTTTTAAACAAGTGCATACCGGGGGATTTGGTGGAGTTCGTGGCTACGGGCCAGTACCCTCACTGGGTTGTGTACGTGGGCGACTTTCAGGTCGTTCACCTGCACCGGGCTGAAATCAAGAATAATTTCCTGACAGATGCCAGTCAGGGAAAGCGAGGCAGGATAGTAAACGGGCTGTATAAATTCCGCGCGCTGCCTCCGGAGGTGGTGGTGCAGAACGCGGTGCAGCAAGTAGGAACGAGAGACAGAGAGCTGGACTGGAGGAACTCTGAGTGCTTTGCTGCGTGGTGCAGGTTCGGGAAGAGGGAATTTAAAATCGGAGGAGAGATCCGTATCGGAAAGCAGCCCTACAGGTTGAAAATGTTGTTTTCTGAAAAGAAAAGTCACGTCCTTGAATTTCAGAGTTTTGACGACTTGATCATGGAGAAGAGGAGAAACGATCAGATGGGCAGAGATGCGGTGACGCAAGAGTTGGCTAACCATCTCAACGCAACCGATGCGGAAATTAAGGACGACTTTCATCAGAGTGTAAACTGAAAGACCCCAAGAGAAACTGATGGTAATGACTTGGGCAGCGTTCAGCTTTAGGATACAGGAGCCCACGTGACTAGACCACTGTTGGAAATCGTATATTGTGTTTTTTTTTGGCGCAATGCCGTGCGCCTTTTTATGCGTACCAACGCATTTATATTGGTTTGAGACGAAGTAGCAACTCAACCAATGAAGTGCATTTAATTTACCAACACGTTCTACCTTGAGATAAGGACACCTTGAAACACACAAACATTCCCATTTAATACTGAACAAAAAAATATAAACTCAACATGCAACAATTATGGAATTTACTGAGTTATGGTTCATATAAAGAAAACGTATATGGATATATGGATATAGGGTCTAATGTTCACTATCGGATGTAAACATGTAAATATGCATCTTTTGGTCACAGATACATTTATTTTTTATTTTTATGAGCCTCAGGATCTCGTCACGGTGTCTCTGGACATTACAAATTGCCCTCGATGATTTAAAATGCAAAATTGTGTCCGTTGTGTCCGTAGCGGATACCTGCCCCATACCATAACCCCATAACCCCACCGCCACCGCGGGGCACTCAAACCTGCCCCATACCATAACCCCATACCCCCACCGCGGGGCACTCAAACCTGCCCCATACCATAACCCCCACCGCCACCGCGGGGCACTCAAACCTGCCCCATACCATAACCTGCCCCATACCATAACGCCACCGCGGGCACTCAAACCTGCCCCATACCATAACGGGGCCTCAAACCTGCCACCGCGGGCACTCAAACCTGCCCCATACCATAACGCCACCGCGGGGCACTCAAACCTGCCCCATACCATAACCCCACCGCGGGGCACTCAAACCTGCCCCATACCATAACGGGGCACTCAAACCTGCCCCATACCATAACCCCACCGCGGGGCACTCAAACCTGCGCCACCTGGGCACTCAAACCTGCCCCATACCATAACGCCACCGCGGGGCACCAAACCTGCCCCATACCACTCAAACCTGCCCCCATGGGCACTCAAACCTGCCCCATACCATAACCCCACCGCGGGGCACTCAAACCTGCCCCATACCATAACCCCACCGCGGGGCACTCAAACCTGCCCCATACCATACCCCACCCCCCAAACCTGCCCCATACCATAACCCCACCGGGGCACTCAAACCTGCCCCATACCATAACCCCACCTCAAACCTGCCACCAAACCTGCCCCATACCATAACCCCCACCGCGGGGCACTCAAACCTGCCCCATACCATAACGCCACCACGGGGCACTCAAACCTGCCCCATACCATACCATCAAACCTGCCCCATACCCCCCACCGCTGGGGCACTACCAAACCTGCCCCATACCATAACCCCACCGCGGGGCACTCAAACCTGCCCCATACCATAACCACGGGGCACTCAAACCTGCCCCATACCATAACCCCACCGCGGGGCACTCAAACCTGCCCCATACCACCACGGGGCACTCAAACCTGCCCCATACCATAACCCCACCAGGGCACTCAAACCTGCCCCCGCCACCACGGGGCACTCAAACCTGCCCCATACCATAACCCCACCGCGGGGCACTCAACGTTGACGTCAGGAAACCGCTCGCCCACACGACGCCATACACACGTGGTCGGCGGGTCTTGAGGTTGGTTGGACATACTGCCAAATTCTGTAAAAACAACGATGGATGTCGGTTATGTTAGAGAAATCAAATTTCAATTCTCTGGCAACCGCTCTGGTGGATGTTCCTGCAGTCAGCATGCCTAGTGTACACTCCCTCAACTTGAGACATATGTGACATTGTGTTGTGTGACAAAATGGCCTTTTTTTTTTATTGTCCCCCAGCACAAGGTGCACCTGTGTAATTATCATTCTGTTTAATCAGCTTCTTGATATGCCACACCTGTCAGGGAACGGATTCTCTTGGCACAGGAGAAATGTTCACTAACAGGGATGGAAACAAATTTATGCCAGAAAATGTGTGTATGGAACATTTCTAGTCTCTTTTCATTCCAGCTCATGAATCATGGGAACAACACTTTTCTCTGTTTTGTTTATATTGTTTGTTCAGTGTAGCTTCAAGTCGTCCCATATGGACTGGCCACTGTTGTTTTCTGACGATCTGAAGCCTTTCCTATCTGAGCAAAGCCATGTTCCTGGACACCCTGGTGTTTTTATCTGTCTGTTTCACTGGTGTTTTAGACCAATGGAGAGGGAGCAGCATGTTCCTGGACAACCCCTGGTGTTTTAGACCAATGGAGAGGGAGCAGAACATGTTCCTGGACAACCCCTGGTGTTTTAGACCAATGGAGAGGGAGGGAGCAGAACATGTTCCTGGTGTTTTAGACCAATGGAGAGGGAGCAGAACATGTTGGACAACCCTGGTGTTTTAGACCTGGACAACCCCTGGTGTTTTTAGACCAATGGAGAGGGAGGGAGCAGAACATGTTCCTGGACAACCCTGGTGTTTTAGACCAATGGAGAGGGAGCAGAACATGTTCCTGGACAACCCCTGGTGTTTTTAGACCAATGGAGAGGGAGGGAGCAGAACATGTTCCTGGTGTTTTAGACCAATGGAGAGGGAGCAGAACATGTTCCTGGACAACCCCTGGTGTTTTTAGACCAATGGAGAGGGAGGGAGCAGAACATGTTCCTGGTGTTTTTAGACCAATGGAGAGGGAGGGAGCAGAACATGTTCCTGGTGTTTTAGACCAATGGAGAGGGAGGGAGCAGAACATGTTCCTGGTGTTTTTAGACCAATGGAGAGGGAGGGAGCAGAACATGTTCCTGGTGTTTTTAGACCAATGGAGAGGGAGGGAGCAGAACATGTTCCTGGTGTTTTAGACCAATGGAGAGGGAGGGAGCAGAACATGTTCCTGGTGTTTTAGACCAATGGAGAGGGAGGGAGCAGAACATGTTCCTGGTGTTTTAGACCAATGGAGAGGGGGAGCAGAACATGTTCCTGGTGTTTTAGACCAATGGAGAGGGAGGAGCAGAACATGTGATCCATTTGATCCATTTCACTTTCCGGATTCCCTACTGTGACTTTATGATTCCCTTTCTGACCTGTCTGACTGGTTATTGTATTCACAACCACAACTCTGTGTGTCCCAAATGGCTCCCTATATAGTGCACTACTTTTGGCCAGAGCCCTATGGTCCCTTGTCAAATGTAGTGCACTACTATACAGGGTGCCATTTGGGATGTTTCCTGGCTGCACTTTAATTGAGTCTATTATTGATTTCATGGGTTTTTTAAAAACGTTTTATTTATTTTTTTGGAAGTGAATGTTTGTATGAGGAAATATATGGAAATAAATATCTATTTAACCTAAATTAATATTTTCTTACAGCACTAGTCTGTTGATTGGTCAACTGCAAAAGGGTACATGTATTTCTATTCAATTAAAAACCAGACATTGATGGCTGGCACTGTGTAGTTTTGCATTCACACCCAAAGTCAGGTACAACCCCATTACTTTATCTCCCTGAGCAGGAGTCATTCCATTACTTTATTACTTTATCTCCCTGAGCAGGAGTCATTCATTACTTTATTACTTTATCTCCCTGAGCAGGAGTCATTCATTACTTTATTACTTTATCTCCCTGAGCAGGAGTCATTCATTACTTTATTACTTTATCTCCCTGAGCAGGAGTCATTCCTTTATTACTTTATCTCCCTGAGCAGGAGTCATTCATTACTTTATTACTTTATCTCCCTGAGCAGGAGTCATTCATTACTTTATTACTTTATCTCCCTGAGCAGGAGTCATTCCATTACTTTATCTCCCTGAGCAGGAGTCATTCATTACTTTATTACTTTATCTCCCTGAGCAGGAGTCATTCATTACTTTATCTCCCTGAGCAGGAGTCATTCATTACATTACTTTATCTCCCTGAGCAGGAGTCATTCATTACTTTATTACTTTATCTCCCTGAGCAGGAGTCATTCATTACTTTATTACTTTATCTCCCTGAGCAGGAGTCATTCCATTACTTTATTACTTTATCCCTGAGCAGGAGTCATTCCATTACTTTATCTCCCTGAGCAGGATTCATTCTTTATTACTTTATCTCCCTGAGCAGGAGTTCTGTTCAGCCCTCAGGGAGTCATTCTGTTCAGCCCTGAGCAGGAGTCATTCTGTTCTTTATCCCTGAGCAGGAGTGTTTATTAGTTATCTCCCTGAGCAGGAGTCATTGTTCCGTTTCAGGAGCCCTGAGCAGGAGTCATTCCATTCTTTAGCCCTCAGGGTTACTTTTACTTTATCTCCCTGAGCAGGGTGTTCCATTACTTTATTCATCCCCTCAGGGTGTTCATTACGTTACTTTATCCCTCAGGGTGTTCCGTTCAGCCCTGAGCAGGAGTCATTCCGTTGAGCCATTCCTACAGAGCAGGAGTCATTCTGTTGATCCCCTGAGCAGGAGTCCATTCTTTGATCTCCCTGAGCAGGAGTCATTCTACTTTACCCCTCAGGAGTCATTCCTGTTCAGCCCTGAGCAGGAGTTCCTTTATTCAGCCCTCAGGGTGTTCCGTTCAGCCCTCAGGGTGTTCCTTTATTACAGCCCTCAGGGTGTTCCCCGTTCAGCCCTGAGGAGTCATTCCGTTCAGCCCTGAGCAGGAGTCATTACTTTATTACGTTCAGTATCTCCCTGAGCAGGAGTGTTCATTACTTTATTACGTTCCCTGAGTCCCTCAGCGTGTTCCGTTCAGCCCTCAGCGTGTTCCGTTCAGCCCTCAGCAGGTGTTCATTACTTTATTCAGCCCTCAGGGTGTTCCGTTCAGTCTCCCTGAGCAGGAGTCATTCCCTTTATTACTTTATCTCCCTGAGCAGAGTCATTTATTCCTTTATTCCAGCCCTCACTTTGTTCCCTGAGCAGGAGTCATTCATTCTTTATTACTTTGTCCCTCAGGGTGTTCCGTTCAGCCCTCAGGAGTACTTTATTCCTGAGCAGGAGTTCAGCCCTCAGCAGGAGTTACTATTACTTTGTCCCCTGAGCAGGTCATTCCATTCCGTTCAGCCCTCAGGGTGTTCGTTCATTACTTTATCTCCCTGAGCAGGAGTCATTCTTTATTACTTTACCCCTCAGGAGTACATTCTGTTCAGCCCTCAGGGTGTTCTGTGGAACAGCCAGCCCTCTCCCAGGGTGTTCCTTTATCAGCCCTCAGGGTGTTCCATTACTTTTCAGCCCTCAGGGTGTTCATTACTTCAGCCCTCAGGGTGTTCCGTTCAGCCCTCAGGGTATTCCCCGTTCAGCCCTCAGGGTGTTCCGTTCAGCCCTCCCAGCGTGTTCCGTTCAGCCCTCCCAGCAGGAGTGTTCCGTTCAGCCCTCAGCGTGTTCCGTTCAGCCCTCAGCGTGTTCCGTTCAGCCTTTATCTCCTCAGGTCATTCCATTACTTTATTACTGTTCTCCGTTCAGCCCTCCAGGGTGTTCCGTTCATCTCCCTCAGGGTGTTCTGTTCAGCCCTCAGGGTGTTCTGTTCAGCCCTCAGGGTGTTCTGTTCAGCCCTCAGGGTGTTCTGTTCAGCCCTCAGGGTGTTCTGTTCAGCCCTTCAGCCCTCAGGGTGTTCTGTTCAGCCCTCAGGGTGTTCTGTTCAGCCCCCAGGGTGTTCTGTTCAGCCCTCAGGGTGTTCTGTTCAGCCCTCAGGGTGTTCTGTTCAGCCCCCAGGGTGTTCTGTTCAGCCCCCAGGGTGTTCTGTTACTTTAGCCCCAGGGTGTTCTGTTCATTTATCCCCCAGGGTGTTCTGTTCATTTATCCCCCAGGGTGTTCTGTTCAGCCCTCAGCAGGAGTGTTCTGTTCAGCCCTCAGGAGTGTTATGTTCAGCCCTCAGCGTGTTCTGTTCAGCCCTCAGCGTGTTCTGTTCAGCCCTCAGCGTGTTCTGTTCAGCCCTCAGGGTGTTCTGTTCAGCCCCAGGGTGTTCTGTTCAGCCCTCAGGGTGTTCTGTTCAGCCCTCAGGGTGTTCTGTTCAGCCCTCAGGGTGTTCTGTTCAGCCCTCAGGGTGTTCTGTTTACCCCTCAGGGTGTTCTGTTTACCCCTCAGGGTGTTCTGTTTACCCCTCAGGAGTCATTCATTACTTTATTACTTTATCCCCTGAGCAGGAGGGTGTTCCCTGAGCAGGAGTTCAGCCCTCAGGGTGTTCTGTTCAGCCCCCAGGGTGTTCTGTTCAGCCCTCAGGGTGTTCTGTTCAGCCCCAGGGTGTTCTGTTCAGCCCTCAGGGTGTTCTGTTCAGCCCTCAGCGTGTTCTGTTCAGCCCTCAGGGTGTTCTGTTCACCCCTCAGGGTGTTCTGTTCACCCCTCATTCAGGGTGTTCTGTTGACCCCTCAGGGTGTTCTGTTCCCCAGTCCCCCCAGGGTATTCTGTTGACCCCCAGGGTGTTCTGTTCAGCCCTCAGGGTGTTCTGTTCAGCCCTCAGGGTGTTCTGTTCAGCCCTCAGGGTGTTCTGTTCAGCCCTCAGGGTGTTCTGTTCAGCCCTTACCTAGTTTTGGCCTTTCTCAGGGTGTTCTGTTGACCCCTCAGGGTCATTCCATTACTTTGTTCTGTTCACCCCTCAGGGTGTTCTGTTGACCCCTCAGGTGTTCTGTTGACCCCTCAGGGTGTTCTGTTGACCCCTCAGGGTGTTCTGTTGACCCCTCAGGGTGTTCTGTTGACCCCTCAGGGTGTTCTGTTGACAGGGTGTTCTGTGACCCCTCCCCCAGGGTGTTCTGTTGACCCCCAGGGTATTCTGTTCTGTTGACCCCCAGGGTGTTCTGTTGAGCCCCCAGGGTGTTCTGTTGAGCCCTCAGGGTGTTCTGTTGACCCCTCAGGGTGTTCTGTTGACCCCTCAGGGTATTCTGTTGACCCCTCAGGGTGTTCTGTTGACCCCTCAGGGTGTGACCCCTGTTCACCCCTCAGGGTGTTCTGTTGACCCCCAGGGTGTTCTGTTCAGCCCTCAGGGTGTTCTGTTGACCCCCCAGGGTGTTCTGTTGACCCCCCAGGGTGTTCTGTTGACCCCCCAGGGTGTTCTGTTGAGCCCCCAGGGTGTTCTGTTGACCCCCCAGGGTGTTCTGTTCAGCCCCCAGGGTGTTCTGTTCAGGTAGTTGGTGCTGTTCCTTTGTTGACATCCGGGTTGTTAGTTTTGCTTTAAGCAGGATTACTACACAAAGTGTTATGTTATGTAAAGGTGATTAGTTACTGAGCTTTAACTGAGCACCTTTCTGCCTGTCAGCAGAGGCTCAGAGACGTGTTTCAGCAGGTTACCAGGATTACTACACAAAGGCACAACATTTATCTGCTTCCTCTAACAAAGGTAATCTCTGTTTTCACTGTGTGTGTGTGTGTGAGAGACTGCTTCTCTGCATTCTAATGCTTTTCCTTTAGCTAGTTTTGAGGGCGTGATTGTTCGCGCACACACACGCGCACACACACACACACACACACACACACACACACACACACACACACTTGCACAGCCAACCGCTGAGGCCTCGTTATCCCTGTAGTCAGTGACGCCTGAAGCATTTTAAGTCACGTGGTGGGAGAGACCCAGCTCTTGTTTGTTTTCCAGTGTTGTATTTGCACTGAGATAACAAGGGTTGATCCGTGGGAAAGGCCCATCATCTCATCTCTGACCAGGGTTGATCCGGGGTAAAGGCCCGTCACCTCATCTCTGACCAGGGTTGATCCGGGGTAAAGGATCGTCACCTCATCTCTGACCAGGGTTGATCCGGGGTAAAGGCCCGTCACCTCATCTCTGACCAGGGTTGATCCGGGGGTAAAGGATCGTCACCTCATCTCTGACCAGGGTTGATCCGGGGTAAGGCCCGTCACCTCATCTCTGACCAGGGTTGATCCGGGGTAAAAATTGTCACCTCATCTCTGACCAGGGTTGATCGGGGTAAAGGATCGTCACCTCATCTCTGACCAGGGTTGATCCGGGGTAAAGTCACCTCATCTCTGACCAGGGTTGATCCGGGGTAAAGGATCGTCACCTCATCTCTGACCAGGGTTGATCCGGGGTAAGGAGTCACCTCATCTCTGACCAGGGTTGATCCGGGGGAAAGTCACCGTCATCTCTGACCAGGGTTGATCAGGGGGTAAAGGATTGTCACCTCATCTCTGACCAGGGTTGATCCGGGGTAAAGGACGTCACCTCATCTCTGACCAGGGTTGATCCGGGGTAAAGTCACCTCATCTCTGACCAGGGTTGATCCGGGGTAAAGGATCGTCACCTCATCTCTGACCAGGGTTGATCCGGGGTAAAGTCACCTCATCTCTGACCAGGGTTGATCCGGGGTAAAGGATCGTCACCTCATCTCTGACCAGGGTTGATCCGGGGTAAAGTCACCTCATCTCTGACCAGGGTTGATCCGGGGTAAAGTCACCTCATCTCTGACCAGGGTTGATCCGGGGTAAAGTCACGTCACCTCATCTCTGACCAGGGTTGATCTGGGGTAAAGGATCGTCACCTCATCTCTGACCAGGGTTGATCCGGGGTAAAGGATCGTCACCTCATCTCTGACCAGGGTTGATCCGGGGTAAAGTCACCATCATCTCTGACCAGGGTTGATCCGGGGTAAAGTCACCTCATCTCTGACCAGGGTTGATCAGGGGGTAAAGGATCGTCACCTCATCTCTGACCAGGGTTGATCCGGGGTAAAGGATCGTCACCTCATCTCTGACCAGGGTTGATCCGGGTAAAGGATCGTCACCTCATCTCTGACCAGGGTTGATCCGGGGTAAAGTCACCTCATCTCTGACCAGGGTTGATCCGGGGTAAAGTCACCTCATCTCTGACCAGGGTTGATCCGGGGGTAAAGGATCGTCACCTCATCTCTGACCAGGGTTGATCCGGGGGTAAAGGATCGTCACCTCATCTCTGACCAGGGTTGATCCGGGGTAAGGATCGTCACCTCATCTCTGACCAGGGTTGATCGGGGGAAAGGCCCGTCACCTCATCTCTGACCAGGGTTGATCCGGGGTAAAGGATCGTCACCTCATCTCTGACCAGGGTTGATCCGGGGGTAAAGGATCGTCACCTCATCTCTGACCAGGGTTGATCCGGGGTAAAGGCCCGTCACCTCATCTCTGACCAGGGTTGATCCGGGGTAAAGGATCGTCACCTCATCTCTGACCAGGGTTGATCCGGGGGTAAAGGATCGTCACCTCATCTCTGACCAGGGTTGATCCGGGGTAAAGGATCGTCACCTCATCTCTGACCAGGGTTGATCCGGGGGTAAAGGATCGTCACCTCATCTCTGACCAGGGTTGATCCGGGGGTAAAGGATCGTCACCTCATCTCTGACCAGGGTTGATCCGGGGTAAAAGTCACCTCATCTCTGACCAGGGTTGATCCGGGGGTAAAGGATCGTCACCTCATCTCTGACCAGGGTTGATCCGGGGAATTGTCACCTCATCTCTGACCAGGGTTGCCGGTGTAAAGTCACCTCATCTCTGACCAGGGTTGATCCGGGGTAAAGTCACCTCCATCTCTGACCAGGGTTGATCCGGTGTAAAGTCACCGTCATCTCTGACCAGGGTTGATCCGGGGTAAAGTCACCTCATCTCTGACCAGGGTTGATCCGGGGTAAAGGATCGTCACCTCATCTCTGACCAGGGTTGATCCGGGGTAAAGGATCGTCACCTCATCTCTGACCAGGGTTGATCCGGGGGAAAGGCCCGTCACCTCATCTCTGACCAGGGTTGATCCGGGGTAAAAAGTCACCTCATCTCTGACCAGGGTTGATCCGGGGTAAAGGATCGTCACCTCATCTCTGACCAGGGTTGATCCGGGGTAAAGTCACCTCATCTCTGACCAGGGTTGATCCGGGGTAAAGGTCACGTCACCTCATCTCTGACCAGGGTTGATCCGGGGTAAAGGACCGTCACCTCATCTCTGACCAGGGTTGATCCGGGGTAAAGTCACCTCATCTCTGACCAGGGTTGATCTGGGGTAAAGGATCGTCACCTCATCTCTGACCAGGGTTGATCCGGGGGTAAAGTCACCTCATCTCTGACCAGGGTTGATCCGGGGTAAAGGCCCGTCACGACATCGGCTCTGACACCCACTAATGCAATCAACTTTCAGCCAGTTGAAACACGTTTCCACGCGCTCATCCCCGGCGAGATGATCGAATACCCACAATGCTTTGGGGTAAAGTTGTTTTGCTGACCAGGTGAGGCCCTATGACCAGGGAGATGGGGAGATTTCATGGCTCTGGTTATTAGATCCGGGGGCGTCTGTATACCTCATTTGACCATTCCTCCTTTCACCTCATCTCTGGTCAGAACACAGACTAATCACACACATCTCTGACCAGGGTATATCCGGGTAACGTGACTGGCCTTTTACCCCAGATAAATGTGTGTTCTATACTGTTGTGCATTTTAATGCTAAACATCACTGACGTTGACCGACTGAAAGTGAAATACCACCTGCAGTCCAGACGCATTATGTTGACCAGATATTCCAGGGATTAACAATGTTACTCACTACAGGGATTATCAATGTTACTCACTACAGGGATTATCAATGTTACTCACTACCAGGGATTATCAATGTTACATCTCTGACCAGGGGATTATCAATGTTACTCACTACAGGGATTATCAATGTTACTCACTACAGGGATTATCAATGTTACTCACTACAGGGATTATCAATGTTACTCACACAATTTCAATGTTTCACTACAGGGATTATCAATGTTACTCAGACAGGGATTAACAATGTTACTCACTACAGGGATTATCAATGTTACTCACTACAGGGATTATCAATGTTACTCACTACAGGGATTATCAATGTTACTCACTAGAACATAGTGCTGAGATATTACTGTTGGATTATCAATGTTACTCACTACAGGGATTATCAATGTGAAATACTCACTGCAGAACATATGTTATCAGATATTACAGGGATTATCAATGTTACTCACTACAGGGATTATCAATGTTACTCACTACAGGGATTATCATAGTGCTGACTCACTACAGGGATTATCAATGTTACTCACTAGAACATAGTGCTGAGATATTACAGGGATTATCAATGTTACTCACTACAGGGATTAACAATGTTACTCACTACAGGGATTATCAATGTTACTCACTACAGGGATTATCAATGTTAGTGCTACAGGGATGTTTACAGGGATTAACAATGTTACTCACTACAGGGATTATCAATGTTACTCACTACAGGGATTAACAATGTTACTCACTACAGGGATTAACAATGGATTACAGGGATTCAATGTTACTCACTAGAATTAGTGCTGTTACTCACTACAGGGATTATCAATGTTACTCACTACAGGGATTATCAATGTTACTCACTACAGGGATTATCAATGTTACTCACTAGAACATAGTGCTGAGATATTACAGGGATTAACAATGTTACTCACTACAGGGATTATCAATGTTACTCACTAGAACATAGTGCTGAGATATTACAGGGATTATCAATGTTAGTCACTACAGGGATTATCAATGTTACTCACTACAGGGATTAACAATGTTACTCACTACAGGGATTATCAATGTTACTCACTACAGGGATTAACAATGTTACTCACTACAGGGATTATCAATGTTACTCACTACAGGGATTATCAATGTTACTCACTACAGGGATTAACAATGTTACTCACTACAGGGATTAACAATGTTACTCACTACAGGGATTACAATGTTACTCACTACAGGGATTCAATGTTACTCACTACAGGGATTATCAATGTTATTACAGGGATTAACAATGTTACTCACTACAGGGATTATCAATGTTACTACTACAGGGATTATCAATGTTACTCACTACAGGGATTATCAATGTTACTCACTACAGGGATTACATAGTGCTGAGATATTACAGGGATTATCAATGTTACTCACTACAGGGATTAACAATGTTACTCACTAGAATATAATGCTGAGATATTACAGGGATTATCAATGTTACTCACTACAGGGATTAACAATGTTACTCACTACAGGGATTATCAATGTTACTCACTACAGGGATTATCAATGTTACTCACTACAGGGATTAACAATGTTACTCACTACAGGGATTATCAATGTTACTCACTAGAACATAGTGCTGAGATATTACAGGGATTAACAATGTTACTCACTAGAACATAGTGCTGAGATATTACAGGGATTAACAATGTTACTCACTACAGGGATTATCAATGTTACTCACTACAGGGATTATCAATGTTACTCACTACAGGGATTATCAATGTTACTCACTACAGGGATTATCAATGTTACTCACTACAGGGATTAACAATGTTACTCACAAGAACTAACCCTACATTATACATTATACCTTGATGCTATTTTATCGCCCCCAGAAACCTCCTTCTACTCTCTGTTCCAGACGTTCTAGACGACCAATTCTTATTGCTTTTAGGCGTATCCTTATTCTACTCCTCCTATGTTCCTCTGGCGATGTAGAGGTGAATCCAGGCCCTGCAGTGCCTAGCTCCACTCCTATTCCCCAGGTGCTCACTTTTGATGACTTCTGTAACCGTAATAGCCTTGGTTTCATGCATGTTAACATTAGAAGCCTCCTCCCTAAGTTTGTTCTATTCACTGCTTTAGCACACTCTGCCAACCCGGATGTTCTAGCTGTGTCTGAATCCTGGCTTAGGAAGACCACCAAAAATTCTGAAATGTTAATTCCAAATTACAACATTTTCAGACAAGATAGAACTGCCAAAGGGGCGGTGTTGCAATCTACTGCAAAGATAGCCTGCAGAGTTCTGTCCTACTATCCAGGTCTGTACCCAAACAATTTGAACTTCTACTTTTAAAAATCCACCTCTCTAAAAACAAGTCTCTCACCGTTGCCGCCTGCTATAGACCACCCTCTGCCCCCAGCTGTGCTCTGGACACCATATGTGAACTGATTGCCCCCATCTATCTTCAGAGCTCGTGCTGCTAGGCGACCTAAACTGGAACATGCTTAACACCCCAGCCATCCTACAATCTAAACTTGATGCCCTCAATCTCACTCAAATTATCAATGAACCTACCAGGTACCCCCCAAAGCCTTAAACACGGGCACCCTCATAGATATCATCCTAACCAAATTCCCCTCTAAATACACCTCTGCTGTCTTCAAGCAAGATCTCAGCGATCACTGCCTCATTGCCTGCATCCGTAATGGGTCAGCGGTCAAACGACCTCCACTCATCACTGTAAAACGCTCCCTGAAACACTTCAGCGAGCAGGCCTTTCTAATCGACCTGGCCGGGGTATCCTGGAAGGATATTGATCTCATCCCGTCAGTAGAGGATGCCTGGATATTTTTTTAAATGCCTTCCTAACCATCTTAAATAAACATGCCCCATTCAAGAAATGTAGAACCAGGAACAGATATAGCTCTTGGTTCTCCCCAGACCTGACTGCCCTTAACCAACACAAAAACATCCTATGGCGTTCTGCATTAGCATCGAACAGCCCCTGTGATATGCAGCTGTTCAGGGAAGCTAGAAACCGTTAAACACAGGCAGTTAGAAAAGCCAAGGCTAGCTTTTTCAAGCAGAAATTTGCTTCCTGCAACACTAACTCAAAAAGTTCTGGGACACTGTAAAGTCCATGGAGAATAAGAACACCTCTTCCCAGCTGCCCACTGCACTGAAGATAGGAAACACTGTCACCACTGATAAATCCACCATAATTGAGAATTTCAATAAGCATTTTTCTACGGCTGGCCATGCTTTCCACCTGGCTACTCCTACCCCGGTCAACAGCACTGCACCCCCAACAGCAACTCGCCCAAGCCTTCACCATTTCTCCTTCTCCCAAATCCATTCAGCTGATGTTCTGAAAGAGCTGAAAAATCTGGACCCCTACAAATCAGCCGGGCTAGACAATCTGGACCCTTTCTTTCTAAAATTATCTGCCGAAATTGTTGCCACCCCTATTACTAGCCTGTTCAACCTCTCTTTCGTGTCGTCTGAGATTCCCCAAAGATTGGAAAGCAGCTGCGGTCATCCCCTCTTCATCCCACTCTTGACCCAAACTGCTACAGACCTATATCTATCCTACCATGCCTTTCTAAGGTCTTCGAAAGCCAAGTCAACAAACAGATTACCGACCATTTTGAATCTCACCATACCTTCTCTGCTATGCAATCTGGTTTCAGAGCTGGTCATGGGTGCACCTCAGCCACGCTCAAGGTCCTAAACGATATCTTAACCGCCATCGATAAGAAACATTACTGTGCAGCCGTATTCATTGATCTGGCCAAGGCTTTCGACTCTGTCAACCACCACATCCTCATCGGCAGACTCGACAGCCTTGGTTCACCAACTACTTCTCTGATAGAGTTCAGTGTGTCAAATCGGAGGGTCTGCTGTCCGGACCTCTGGCAGTCTCTATGGGGTGCCACAGGGTTCAATTCTTGGACCGACTCTCTTCTCTGTATACATCAATGAGGTCGCTCTTGCTGCTGGTGAGTCTCTGCTCCACCTCAACGCAGACGACACCATTCTGTATACTTCCGGCCCTTCTTTGGACACTGTGTTAACAACCCTCCAGGCAAGCTTCAATGCCATACAACTCTCCTTCCGTGGCCTCCAATTGCTCTTAAATACAAGTAAAACTAAATGCATGCTCTTCAACCGATCGCTACCTGCACCTACCCGCCTGTCCAACATCACTGCTCTGGATGGCTCTGACTTAGAATACGTGGACAACTACAAATACTTACGTGTCTGGTTAGACTGTAAACTCTCCTTCCAGACCCATATCAAACATCTCCAATCCAAAGTTAAATCTAGTATTGGCTTCCTATTTTGCAACAAAGCATCCTTCACTCATGCTGCCAAACATACCCTTGTAAAACTGACCATCCTACCAATCCTCGACTTTGGCGATGTCATTTACAAAATAGCCTCCAATACCCTACTCAACAAATTGGATGCAGTCTATCACAGTGCAATCCGTTTTGTCACCAAAGCCCCATATACTACCCACCATTGCGACCTGTACGCTCTCGTTGGCTGGCCCTCGCTTCATACTTGTCGCCAAACCCTCTGGCTCCATGTCATCTACAAGACCCTGCTAGGTAAAGTCCCCCTTATCTCAGCTCGCTGGTCACCATAGCATCTCCCACCTGTAGCACACGCTCCAGCAGGTATATCTCTTTAGTCACCCCCAAAACCAATTCTTTCTTTGGCCGCCTCTCCTTCCAGTTCTCTGCTGCCAATGACTGGAACGAACTACAAAAATCTCTGAAACTGGAAACACTTATCCCTCACTAGCTTTAAGCACCAACTGTCAGAGCATCTTACAGATTACTGCACCTGTACATAGCCCACCTATAATTTAGCCCAAACAACTACCTCTTTCCCAACTGTATTTAATTCATGTATTTATTTTGCTCCTTTGCACCCCATTATTTTTATTTCTACTTTGCACATTCTTCCATTGCAAAACTACAATTCCAGTGTTTTACTTGCTATATTGTATTTACTTTGCCACCATGGCCTTTTTTGCCTTTACCTCCCTTCTCACCTAATTTGCTCACATTGTATATAGACTTGTTTATACTGTATTATTGACTGTATGTTTGTTTTTACTCCATGTGTAACTCTGTGTCGTTGTATCTGTCGAACTGCTTTGCTTTATCTTGGCCAGGTCGCAATTGTAAATGAGAACTTGTTCTCAACTAGCCTACCTGGTTAAATAAAGGTGAAATAAATAAATAAATAAAAAACATAGTGCTGAGATTATTACAGGGATTAACAATGTAACTCACTAGAACATAGTGCTGAGATATTACAGGGATTATCAATGTCACTGAGTAACACACTAGAACATAGTACTGAGATATTACAGGGATTATCAATGCTACTCACTATAACATAGTGCTGAGATATTACAGGGATTATCAATGTTACTGAGTAACACACTAGAACATAGTACTGAGATATTACAGGGATTATCAATGCTACTCACTATAACATAGTGCTGAGATAACAGGGATTATCAACTAGAACATAACATAGTGCTGAGATATTACAGGGATTATCAATGTTACTCTAGAACATAGTGCTGAGATATACAGGGATTATCAATGCTACTCACTATAACATAGTACTGAGATATTACAGGGATTATCAATGCTACTCACTATAACATAGTGCTGAGATATTACAGGATTATCAATGTCACTACTCACCTGAGATATTACAGGGATTATCAAGCTACTCACTAGAACATAGTGCTGAGATATTACAGGATTATCAATGCTACTCACTATAACATAGTCAATACAGGGTTATCAATGCTACTCACTATAACATAGTGCTGAGATATTACAGGGATTATCAAGATAACAGTGCTGAGATCATCCAGATTGAAAACAAAAGAGATCAGAGAGAGAGAGTAGCCTTCAGAGAGAGAGTAGCCTTCAGAGAGAGAGTAGCCTTCAGAGAGAGAGAGTAGCCTTCAGAGTAGCCTTCAGAGAGAGTAGCCTTCAGAGAGAGAGTAGCCTTCAGAGAGAGAGTAGCCTTCAGAGAGAGAGAGAGAGAGAGTAGCCTTCAGAGAGAGAGAGTAGCCTTCAGAGAGAGTAGCCTTCAGAGAGAGTAGCCTTCAGAGAGAGAGTAGCCTTCAGAGAGAGAGTAGCCTTCAGAGAGAGAGAGAGTAGCCTTCAGAGAGAGTAGAGAGAGTAGCCTTCAGAGAGAGAGTAGCCTTCAGAGAGAGAGTAGCCTTCAGAGAGAGAGTAGCCTTCAGAGAAGTAGCCTTCAGAGAGAGAGAGTAGCCTTCAGAGAGAGAGAGAGTAGCCTTCAGAGAGAGAGAGTAGCCTTCAGAGAGAGAGAGAGTAGCCTTCAGAGAGAGAGAGAGAGTAGCCTTCAGAGAGAGAGAGAGTAGCCTTCAGAGAGAGAGAGTAGCCTTCAGAGAGAGAGTAGCCTTCAGAGAGAGAGAGAGAGTAGCCTTCAGAGAGAGAGTAGCCTTCAGAGAGAGAGAGAGTAGCCTTCAGAGAGAGAGAGAGAGTAGCCTTCAGAGAGAGAGTAGCCTTCAGAGAGAGAGAGAGAGAGTAGCCTTCAGAGAGAGAGTAGCCTTCAGAGAGAAAGTAGCCGTCAGAGAGAGAGAGTAGCCTTCAGAGAGAGAGAGTAGCCTTCAGAGAGAGAGAGTAGCCGTCAGAGAGAGAGAGTAGCCGTCAGAGAGAGAGAGAGTAGCCGTCAGAGAGAGAGTAGCCGTCAGAGAGAGAGAGAGAGTAGCCGTCAGTAGCCGTCAGAGAGTAGCCCCAGAGAGTAGCCGTCAGAGAGAGAGAGAGAGTAGCCGTCAGAGAGAGAGTAGCCATCAGAGAGAGAGAGTAGCCGTCAGAGAGAGAGAGAGTAGCCGTCAGAGAGAGAGTAGCCGTCAGAGAGAGAGTAGCCGTCAGAGAGAGAGAGAGAGTAGCCGTCAGAGAGAGAGTAGCCGTCAGAGAGAGAGAGAGTAGCCTTCAGAGAGAGAGAGTAGCCGTCAGAGAGAGAGAGAGAGTAGCCGTCAGAGAGAGAGAGTAGCCGTCAGAGAGAGAGAGAGTAGCCGTCAGAGAGAGAGAGTAGCCCCAGAGAGAGAGTAGCCGTCAGAGAGAGAGAAGTAGCCGTCAGAGAGAGAGAGTAGCCATCAGAGAGAGAGAGTAGCCGTCAGAGAGAGAGTAGCCCCATCAGAGAGAGAGAGAGTAGCCATCAGAGAGAGAGTAGCCGTCAGAGAGAGAGAGTAGCCGTCATCAGAGAGAGAGAGTAGCCGTCAGAGCCCCATCAGAGAGAGTCCCCATCAGAGAGAGAGTAGCCGTCAGAGAGAGAGAGTAGCCGTCAGAGAGAGAGAGTAGCCGTCAGAGAGAGAGTAGCCATCAGAGAGAGAGCCCCATCAGAGAGAGAGAGTAGCCGTCAGAGAGAGAGAGTAGCCATCAGAGAGAGAGAGAGTAGCCGTCAGAGAGAGAGTAGCCGTCAGAGAGAAGTCCCCATCAGAGAGAGAGTCCCCATCAGAGAGTAGCCGTCAGAGAGAGAGAGAGAGTCCCCATCAGAGAGAGAGAGAGTCCCCATCAGAGAGAGAGAGTCCCCATCAGAGAGAGAGGTAGCCATCAGAGAGAGAGAGAGTAGCCCCATCAGAGAGAGAGTCCCCATCAGAGAGAGAGTCCCCATCAGAGAGAGAGTCCCCATCAGAGAGAGAGTCCCCATCAGAGAGAGAGAGGCCCCATCAGAGAGAGAGAGGCCCCATCAGAGAGAGAGGTCCCCATCAGAGAGAGAGAGTCCCCATCAGAGAGAGAGAGAGGCCCCATCAGAGAGAGAGGCCCCATCAGAGAGAGGCCCCATCAGAGAGAGAGAGGCCCCATCAGAGAGAGAGAGGCCCCCATCAGAGAGAGAGAGGTCCCCATCAGAGAGAGAGGGCCCCATCAGAGAGAGAGTCCCCATCAGAGAGAGAGGCCCCATCAGAGAGAGGCCCCATCAGAGAGAGGCCCCATCAGAGAGAGAGAGGCCCCATCAGAGAGAGAGAGAGGCCCCATCAGAGAGAGAGAGTCCCCATCAGAGAGAGAGAGAGCCCCATCAGAGAGAGAGAGGCCCCATCAGAGAGAGAGAGAGGCCCCATCAGAGAGAGAGAGAGTCCCCATCAGAGAGAGAGAGTCCCCATCAGAGAGAGAGAGGCCCCATCAGAGAGAGAGAGTCCCCATCAGAGAGAGAGTCCCCATCAGAGAGAGTCCCCATCAGAGAGAGAGAGTCCCCATCAGAGAGAGAGAGTCCCCATCAGAGAGAGAGAGAGGCCCCATCAGAGAGAAGGCCCCATCAGAGAGAGAGGCCCCATCAGAGAGAGAGAGGCCCCATCGGAGAGAGAGAGTCCCCATCAGAGGAGAGAGAGAGTCCCCATCAGAGAGAGAGAGAGAGCCCCATCAGAGAGAGAGAGTCCCCATCAGGAGAGAGAGAGTCCCCATCAGAGAGAGAGAGAGTCCCCATCAGAGAGAGAGAGTCCCCATCAGAGAGAGAGAGGCCCCATCAGAGAGAGAGGCCCCATCAGAGAGAGAGAGGTCCCCATCAGAGAGAGAGAGGCCCCATCAGAGAGAGAGAGGCCCCATCAGAGAGAGAGAGAGGCCCCATCAGAGAGAGAGAGGCCCCATCAGAGAGAGAGAGAGGCCCCATCAGAGAGAGAGAGAGAGGCCCCATCAGAGAGAGAGAGAGGCCCCATCAGAGAGAGAGAGGCCCCATCAGAGAGAGAGAGTCCCCATCAGAGAGAGAGGGCCCCCATCAGAGAGAGAGAGTCCCCATCAGAGAGAGAGGCCCCATCAGAGAGAGAGAGGCCCCATCAGAGAGAGAGAGGCCCCATCAGAGAGAGCCCCATCAGAGAGAGGCCCCATCAGAGAGAGAGGCCCCATCAGAGAGAGAGAGAGGCCCCATCAGAGAGAGAGAGGCCCCATCAGAGAGAGAGAGAGAGGCCCCATCAGAGAGAGAGGCCCCATCAGAGAGAGAGAGGCCCCATCAGAGAGAGAGAGTCCCCATCAGAGAGAGAGTCCCCATCAGAGAGAGAGAGGCCCCATCAGAGAGAGAGGCCCCATCAGAGAGAGAGAGTCCCCATCAGAGAGAGAGAGTCCCCATCAGAGAGAGAGGCCCCATCAGAGAGAGAGAGGCCCCATCAGAGAAGAGGCCCCATCAGAGAGAGAGGCCCCATCAGAGAGAGAGAGGCCCCATCAGAGAGAGAGAGAGGCCCCATCAGAGAGAGAGAGAGGCCCCATCAGAGAGAGAGAGAGGCCCCATCAGAGAGAGAGTCCCCATCAGAGAGAGAGAGGCCCCATCAGAGAGAGAGGCCCCATCAGAGAGAGAGAGAGAGGCCCCATCAGAGAGAGAGAGAGGCCCCATCAGAGAGAGAGAGGCCCCATCAGAGAGAGAGGCCCCATCAGAGAGAGAGAGGCCCCATCAGAGAGAGAGAGGCCCCATCAGAGAGAGAGAGAGAGAGAGGCCCCATCAGAGAGAGAGAGGCCCCATCAGAGAGAGAGGCCCCATCAGAGAGAGAGAGAGGCCCCATCAGAGATCAGAGAGAGAGGCCCCATCAGAGAGAGAGAGAGAGTCCCCATCAGAGAGAGAGAGAGGCCCCCATCAGAGAGAGAGAGAGGCCCCCATCAGAGAGAGAGAGAGGCCCCATCAGAGAGAGAGAGGCCCCATCAGAGAGAGAGAGAGGCCCCATCAGAGAGAGAGAGGCCCCATCAGAGAGAGAGAGGCCCCATCAGAGAGAGAGGCCCCATCAGAGAGAGAGAGGACCCATCAGAGAGAGAGAGGCCCCATCAGAGAGAGAGGCCCCATCAGAGAGAGAGGCCCCATCAGAGAGAGAGGCCCCCATCAGAGAGAGAGAGAGAGGCCCCCATCAGAGAGAGAGAGAGAGGCCCCCATCAGAGAGAGTACTCTGACCCCACAGCTGTTGGTGTTTCTGGTCCCATTGGGCTTGGAGCTCATGACCTACTGTAGACCTGGCCCGGGTCTAGACCCCATGGGGACCTGGCCTGGGTCTAGACCCCGTGGGGACCACATACAGGGTTCTCTCAGCTAAGGGATAGATTGAAGTTTACAGAATTGTTTCCTGGTGGAAAATAGAGGAGGGTCATACTTTTTCAATTTCAGTCAAGGGAGGGTTTAGTTTTTATTTTTATTTTATCGAGCCCAGGGGAGGGTCATGTCATTTATAATTGATTAAATGTAAATATTTCTCAGTGATTTAAAAAATAGTTGCTTATTAGGCTATTTATCCATGTGTGCCTGACGCCGCCCCTCATCTGATTCTCTGCTGGGTGCACAATATCAAGTTCACCTCTCGGCTATTTCGTGTGATCTCAATCAGATGATCTATACCCTATAGGGTATGATGAAGTGCATGCTGGGAGAAGCACCGAGCCAACGTTACATTTCTAAGACAGCTGCTGGTTTAAACACTGAAATTGACATTCCAACCCTGAGCTCCACCTGCTCTTACTGATCCAAAACGTGTTTGTGTGCTGCCTAACCAATGGCTGTGCTGTGTTCTGCTTAACCAATGGCTGTGCTGTGTGCTGTTTAACCAATGGCTGTGCTGTGTGCTGCCTAACCAATGGCTGGGCTGTGTGCTGCCTAACCAATGGCTGTGCTGTGTGCTGCCTAACCAATGGCTGTGCTGTGTGCTGCCTAACCAATGGCTGTGCTGTGTGCTGCCTAACCAATGGCTGTGCTGTGTGCTGCCTAACCAATGGCTGTGCTGCTTAACCAATGGCTGTGCTGTGTGCTGCTTAACCAATGGCTGTGCTGTGCTGCCTAACCAATGGCTGTGCTGTGTGCTGTTTAACCAATGGCTGTGCTGTGTGCTGCCTAACCAATGGCTGTGCTGTGTGCTGCCTAACCAATGGCTGTGTGCTGCCTAACCAATGGCTGTGCTGTGTGCTGCCTAACCAATGGCTGTGCTGTGTGCTGCTTAACCAATGGCTGTGCTGTGTGCTGCTTAACCAATGGCTGTGCTGTGTGCTGCTTAACCAATGGCTGTGCTGTGTGCTGCCTAACCAATGGCTGTGCTGTGTGCTGCTTAACCAATGGCTGTGCTGTGTGTTGCCTAACCAATGGCTGTGCTGTGTGCTGCTTAACCAATGGCTGTGCTGTGTGTTGCTTAACCAATGGCTGTGCTGTGTGCTGCTTAACCAATGGCTGTGCTGTGTGCTGCTTAACCAATGGCTGTGCTGTGTGCTGCCTAACCAATGGCTGTGCTGTGTGTTGCCTAACCAATGGCTGTGCTGTGTGCTGTCTAACCAATGGCTGTGCTGTGTGCTGCCTAACCAATGGCTGTGCTGTTTAACCAATGGCTGTGCTGTGTGTTGCTTAACCAATGGCTGTGCTGTGTGCTGTTTAACCAATGGCTGTGCTGTGTGCTGTTTAACCAATGGCTGTGCTGTGTGCTGCCTAACCAATGGCTGTGCTGTGTGTTGCCTAACCAATGGCTGTGCTGCCTAACCAATGGCTGTGCTGTGTGCTGCCTAACCAATGGCTGTGCTGTGTTCTGCTTAACCAATGGCTGTGCTGTGTGTTGCCTAACCAATGGCTGTGCTGTGTGCTGCTTAACCAATGGCTGTGCTGTGTGCTGCTTAACCAATGGCTGTGCTGTGTGCTGCTTAACCAATGGCTGTGCTGTGTGTTGCCTAACCAATGGCTGTGCTGTGTGCTGTTTAACCAATGGCTGTGCTGTGTGTTGCCTAACCAATGGCTGTGCTGTGTGCTGCTTAACCAATGGCTGTGCTGTGTGCTGTTTAACCAATGGCTGTGCTGTGTGCTGCTTAACCAATGGCTGTGCTGTGTGCTGCTTAACCAATGGCTGTGCTGTGTGTTGCCTAACCAATGGCTGTGCTGTGTGCTGCTTAACCAATGGCTGTGCTGTGTGTTGCTTAACCAATGGCTGTGCTGTGTTCTGCTTAACCAATGGCTGTGCTGTGTGCTGCTTAACCAATGGCTGTGCTGTGTGCTGCCTAACCAATGGCTGTGTTGCCTAACCAATGGCTGTGCTGTGTGCTACTTAACCAATGGCTGTGCTGCCTAACCAATGGCTGTGCTGTGCTGCCTAACCAATGGCTGTGCTGTGTGCTGCCTAACCAATGGCTGTGCTGTGTGTTGCCTAACCAATGGCTGTGCTGTGTGCTGCCTAACCAATGGCTGTGCTGTGTGCTGTTTAACCAATGGCTGTGCTGTGTGTTGCCTAACCAATGGCTGTGCTGTGTGCTGCTTAACCAATGGCTGTGCTGTGTGCTGCCTAACCAATGGCTGTGCTGTGTGTTGCCTAACCAATGGCTGTGCTGTGTGCTGCCTAACCAATGGCTGTGCTGTGTGCTGCCTAACCAATGGCTGTGCTGTGTGCTGCCTAACCAATGGCTGTGCTGTGTGCTGCCTAACCAATGGCTGTGCTGTGTGCTGTTTAACCAATGGCTGTGCTGTGTGCTGCCTAACCAATGGCTGTGCTGTGTGCTGCCTAACCAATGGCTGTGCTGTGTGCTGTTTAACCAATGGCTGTGCTGTGTGCTGTTTAACCAATGGCTGTGCTGTGTGCTGTTTAACCAATGGCTGTGCTGTGTGCTGTTTAACCAATGGCTGTGCTGTGTGCTGTTTAACCAATGGCTGTGCTGTGTGCTGTCTAACCAATGGCTGTGCTGTGTGCTGTTTAACCAATGGCTGTGCTGTGTGCTGTTTAACCAATGGCTGTGCTGTGTGCTGTCTAACCAATGGCTGTGCTGTGTGCTGTTTAACCAATGGCTGTGCTGCGTGCTGTCTAACCAATGGCTGTGCTGTGTGCTGCTTAACCAATGGCTGTGCTGTGTGCTGTGTGCTTAACCAATGGCTGTGCTGCGTGCTGCTTAACCAATGGCTGTGCTGTGTGCTGCTTAACCAATAGCTGTGCTGTGTGCTGCTTAACCAATGGCTGTGCTGCGTGCTGCCTAACCAATGGCTGTGCTGTGTGCTGCCTAACCAATGGCTGTGCTGTGTGCTGCCTAACCAATGGCTGTGCTGTGTGCTGCCTAACCAATGGCTGTGCTGTGTGCTGTTTAACCAATGGCTGTGCTGTGTGCTGCCTAACCAATGGCTGTGCTGTGTGCTGCCTAACCAATGGCTGTGCTGTGTGCTGTTTAACCAATGGCTGTGCTGTGTGCTGTTTAACCAATGGCTGTGCTGTGTGCTGTTTAACCAATGGCTGCTGCTGTGTGCTGTCTAACCAATGGCTGTGCTGTGTGCTGTTTAACCAATGGCTGTGCTGTGTGCTGTCTAACCAATGGCTGTGCTGTGTGCTGTTTAACCAATGGCTGTGCTGTGTGCTGTTTAACCAATGGCTGTGCTGTGTGCTGTCTAACCAATGGCTGTGCTGTGTGCTGTTTAACCAATGGCTGTGCTGCGTGCTGTCTAACCAATGGCTGTGCTGTGTGCTGCTTAACCAATGGCTGTGCTGTGTGCTGTGTGCTGCCTAACCAATGGCTGTGCTGCGTGCTGCTTAACCAATGGCTGTGCTGTGTGCTGCCTAACCAATGGCTGTGCTGCGTGCTGCCTAACCAATGGCTGTGCTGCGTGCTGCCTAACCAATGGCTGTGCTGTGTGCTGTGTGCTGCCTAACCAATGGCTGTACTGTGTGCTGCCTAACCAATGGCTGTGCTGTGTGCTGCCTAACCAATGGCTGTGCTGTGTGCTGCCTAACCAATGGCTGTGCTGTGTGTTGCCTAACCAATGGCTGTGCTGTGTGTTGCCTAACCAATGGCTGTGCTGTGTGCTGCCTAACCAATGGCTGTGCTGTGTGCTGTTTAACCAATGGCTGTGCTGTGTGCTGCCTAACCAATGGCTGTGCTGTGTGCTGCCTAACCAATGGCTGTGCTGTGTGCTGCCTAACCAATGGCTGTACTGTGTGCTGCCTAACCAATGGCTGTGCTGTGTGCTGTTTAACCAATGGCTGTGCTGTGTGCTGCCTAACCAATGGCTGTGCTGTGTGCTGTTTAACCAATGGCTGTGCTGTGTGCTGCCTAACCAATGGCTGTGCTGTGTGCTGCCTAACCAATGGCTGTGCTGTGTGCTGTTTAACCAATGGCTGTGCTGTGTGCTGCCTAACCAATGGCTGTGCTGTGTGCTGTTTAACCAATGGCTGTGCTGTGTGCTGCCTAACCAATGGCTGTGCTGTGTGCTGTTTAACCAATGGCTGTGCTGTGTGCTGTTTAACCAATGGCTGTGCTGTGTGCTGCCTAACCAATGGCTGTGCTGTGTGCTGTTTAACCAATGGCTGTGCTGTGTGTTGCCTAACCAATGGCTGTGCTGTGTGCTGTTTAACCAATGGCTGTGCTGTGTGCTGCCTAACCAATGGCTGTGCTGTGTGCTGCCTAACCAATAGCTGTGCTGTGTGCTGCCTAACCAATGGCTGTGCTGTGTGCTGCTTAACCAATGGCTGTGCTGTGTGCTGGTTTAACCAATGGCTGTGCTGTGTGTTGCCTAACCAATGGCTGTGCTGTGTGCTGTTTAACCAATGGCTGTGCTGTGTGCTGCCTAACCAATGGCTGTGCTGTGTGCTGCCTAACCAATGGCTGTGCTGTGTGCTGCCTAACCAATGGCTGTGCTGTGTGCTGCCTAACCAATGGCTGTGCTGTGTGTTGCCTAACCAATGGCTGTGCTGTGTGCTGTTTAACCAATGGCTGTGCTGTGTGCTGCCTAACCAATGGCTGTGCTGTGTGCTGCCTAACCAATGGCTGTGCTGTGTGCTGCCTAACCAATGGCTGTGCTGCGTGCTGCTTAACCAATGGCTGTGCTGTGTGCTGCCTAACCAATGGCTGTACTGTGTGCTGCCTAACCAATGGCTGTACTGTGTGCTGCCTAACCAATGGCTGTGCTGTGTGTTGCCTAACCAATGGCTGTGCTGCCTAACCAATGGCTGTGCTGTGTGCTGCCTAACCAATGGCTGTGCTGTGTGCTGTTTAACCAATGGCTGTGCTGTGTGCTGTTTAACCAATGGCTGTGCTGTGTGCTGTTTAACCAATGGCTGTGCTGTGTGCTGCCTAACCAATGGCTGTGCTGTGTGCTGCTTAACCAATGGCTGTGCTGCGTGCTGCTTATCCAATGGCTGTGCTGTGTGTTGCCTTTGATGGCAGTTCAGGAGGAGAGACAAAGGTTTCTTCCCATTTATTTATTTTGATTAAGTCCTCGTCCCAAATCAAATCCACTATCTTACACGTGGACGAGCCTATAGGCTGTTCTGTTCAGTTTGACAAGGAGAGCACGAAGATGAGAAGGAAGACTGGAGGTCAACTTTAATAGCTGGCTACAACTGTAATTGATGTCATTTAAAAACAATTATGTTTCTTGCCCATTTTATGTATTTATCAGAGTTATTGACCTCACAATTAAGTCACAGATTCGAGTACCTTCAATTGTTGTGCTGCAACTAGAAGCAGCAGCCGCGGGGAGATCATTCGGAAAACGGACAGCTCATTGTGCTGAAAGTAGAGGCATAATTCATTTTAATTAGACTTTTAACAAGACGGGCTTTAGTGTCGGAGCCTATTTCTTCCTATTTAAGAAATGAGAGGTTTTGTCCTACCTGTTTCGACAGACTACATTTACATTTAAGTCATTTAGCAGACGCTCTTATCCAGAGCGACTTACAAATTGGTGCAAATCACCTTATGACATCCAGTGGAACAGCCACTTTACAATAGTGCATCTAAATCTTTTAAGGGGGGTTTGAATGCAGCTAGCTAGTTTAGCCTACCTCGAAACCCGGCTCAAACAACGGGATGGTATGTTAGCTAGCTGGCTATAACAGAGGATGCTATGTTAGCTAGCTGGCTATAACAACGGGATGGTATGTTAGCTAGCTGGCTATAACTGAGGATGCTATGTTAGCTAGCTGGCTATAACAGAGGATGCTATGTTAGCTAGCTGGCTATAACAGAGGATGCTATGTTAGCTAGCTGGCTATAACAGAGGATGCTATGTTAGCTAGCTGGCTATAACAGAGGATGCTATGTTAGCTAGCTGGCTATAACAGAGGGATGGTGTGTTAGCTAGCTGGCTATAACAGAGGATGCTATGTTAGCTAGCTGGCTATAACAGAGGATGCTATGTTAGCTAGCTGGCTATAACAACGGGATGCTATGTTAGCTAGCTGGCTATAACAGAGGATGCTATGTTAGCTAGCTGGCTATAACAGAGGGATGCTATGTTAGCTAGCTGGCTATAACAGAGGATGCTATGTTAGCTAGCTGGCTATAACAGAGGGATGCTATGTTAGCTAGCTGGCTATAACAGAGGGATGCTATGTTAGCTAGCTGGCTATAACAGAGGATGCTATGTTAGCTAGCTGGCTATAACAGAGGGATGCTATGTTAGCTGGCTGGCTATAACAGAGGGATGCTATGTTAGCTAGCTGGCTATAACAGAGGATGCTATGTTAGCTAGCTGGCTATAACAGAGGATGCTATGTTAGCTAGCTGGCTATAACAGAGGATGCTATGTTAGCTAGCTGGCTATAACAGAGGATGGTATGTTAGCTAGCTGGCTATAACAGAGGATGCTATGTTAGCTAGCTGGCTATAACAGAGGATGCTATGTTAGCTAGCTGGCTATAACAACGGGATGCTATGTTAGCTAGCTGGCTATAACAGAGGATGCTATGTTAGCTAGCTGGCTATAACAGAGGGATGCTATGTTAGCTAGCTGGCTATCCAACACTTGAACTCTTCCAAGGTAAGCTTTTGGTTTGACTAATTTATTGCCTCTGGGGCCTGCTGGTGTAACTGCTATACTGCTTCCCTGACTGTACACTGTACTGCATGATTGTAGGGGGTTTACTAACGCGTTAGTTCTAGTAGCTATGTTATATATATGCCATTTAGCAGACGCTTTTATCCGCTTTTATGTTGACATGTTACATTGAACTGGGTGAATATGAATGACAGTAACCTAAACCTGTCACTGTTACATTGAACTGGGTGAATATGAATGACAGTAACCTAAACCTATCACTGTTACATTGAACTGGGTGAATGACAGTAACCTAAACCTATCACTGTTACATTGACCTGGGTGAATATGAATGACAGTAACCTAAACCTGTCACTGTTACATTGAACTGGGTGAATATGAATGACAGTAACCTAAACCTGTCACTGTTACATTGAACTGGGTGAATGTGAATGACGGTAACCTAAACCTATCACTGTTACATTGACCTGGGTGAATATGAATGACAGTAACCTAAACCTATCACTGTTACATTGAACTGGGTGAATATGAATGACAGTAACCTAAACCTATCACTGTTACATTGACCTGGGTGAATATGAATGACAGTAACCTAAACCTGTCACTGTTACATTGAACTGGGTGAATATGAATGACAGTAACCTAAACCTGTCACTGTTACATTGAACTGGGTGAATATGAATGACAGTAACCTAAACCTATCACTGTTACATTGACCTGGGTGAATATGAATGACAGTAACCTAAACCTGTCACTGTTACATTGACCTGGGTGAATATGAATGACAGTAACCTAAACCTGTCACTGTTACATTGAACTGGGTGAATGACAGTAACCTAAACCTGTCACTGTTACATTGAACTGGGTGAATATAAATGACAGTAACCTAAACCTGTCACTGTTACATTGAACTGGGTGAATGACAGTAACCTAAACCTATCACTGTTACATTGAACTGGGTGAATATGAATGGCAGTAACCTAAACCTATCACTGTTACATTGAACTTGGTAAATATGAATGACAGTAACCTAAACCTATCACTGTTACATTGAACTGGGTGAATATGAATGACAGTAACCTAAACCTGTCACTGTTACATTGAACTGGGTGAATATGAATGACAGTAACCTAAACCTCTCACTGTTACATTGAACTGGGTGAATATGAATGACAGTAACCTAAACCTGTCACTGTTACATTGAACTGGGTGAATATGAATGACAGTCATCCAACAGGCTGTAATAGAAGTAAGGCCGTGCTCATAAAGAATAAAGAACCGTCCTCCCTCATCTTAAACGGCACTGACCGCCACCGGCATATCATTGTTTAGTTTCTTTGGCATTCGGAGGCTGAGCAACAAACCTCCTATAGCCGAGGAGACAAACGATTGACTTTGCTTGGGAAGTAATCTAATTCGTGTCACTATCAATTGATTGATTAAGCGATTCGCTTTCTGTACAATAGAAGATGTTTAAACCCAGACAGGTTTTTAAAGGGAAACACTTGAGACCTTCTCTTGTTAAGGCCACGGAAGAATAGTAGCCAGTAGTTAAAGTATTTCAATGTTTCTGTGTCTCGGTAGGTCCTACTCTGTCTGGGGTGGAAGGTAGGCCTACTCTGTCTGGGGTGGAATGGTAGGTCCTACTCTGTCTGGGGTGAAATGGTAGACCTACTCTGTCTGGGGTGGAATGGTAGGCCTACTCTGTCTGGGGTGGAATGGTAGGCCTACTCTGTCTGGGGTGGAATGGTAGGCCTACTCTGTCTGGGGTGGAATCGTAGGCCTACTCTGGGGTGGAATGGTAGGCCTACTCTGGGGTGGAATGGTAGGTCTACTCTGTCTGGGGTGGAATGGTGGAAAGGACCTACTCTGTCTGGGGTGGAATGGTAGGCCTACTCTGTCTGGGGTGGAATGGTAGGCCTACTCTGTCTGGGGGCGGAATGGTAGGTCTACTCTGTCTGGGATGGAATGGTAGGCCTACTCTGTCTGGGGTGGAATGGTAGGCCTACTCTGTCTGGGGTGGAATGGTAGGACCTACTCTGTCTGGGGTGGAATGGTAGACCACTACTCTGTCTGGGGTGGAATGGTAGGCCTACTCTGTCTGGGGTGGAATGGTAGGCCTACTCTGTCTGGGGTGGAATGGTAGACCTACTCTGTCTGGGGTGGAATGGTAGGCCTACTCTGTCTGGGGTGGAAAGGTAGGCCTACTCTGTCTGGGGTGGAAAGGTAGGTCCTACTCTGTCTGGGGTGGAAAGGTAGGCCTACTCTGTCTGGGGTGGAATGGTAGGCCCTACTCTGTCTGGGGTGGAATGGTAGGCCTACTCTGTCTGGGGTGGAATGGTAGGACCTACTCTGTCTGGGGTGGAATGGTAGGACCTACTCTGTCTGGGGTGGAATGGTAGACCACCTCTGTCTGGGGTGGAATGGTAGGTCTACTCTGTCTGGGGTGGAATGGTAGGCCTACTCTGTCTGGGGTGGAAAGGTAGGTCTACTCTGTCTGGGGTGGAAAGGTAGGCCTACTCTGTCTGGGGTGGAAAGGTAGGCCTACTCTGTCTGGGGTGGAAAGGTAGGACCTACTCTGTCTGGGGTGGAAAGGTAGGCCTACTCTGTCTGGGGTGGAATGGTAGGTCTACTCTGTCTGGGGTGGAAAGGTAGGATCTACTCTGTCTGGGGTGGAATGGTAGGCCTACTCTGTCTGGGGTGGAAAGGTAGGTCTACTCTGTCTGGGGTGGAAAGGTAGACCTACTCTGTCTGGGGTGGAAAGGTAGACCTACTCTGTCTGGGGTGGAAAGGTAGGCCTAACTTTTGAAAGTACCTTGCTCAGATTCCTAATGGCATCTCAGATTTAAATATTTGCAAATGGGGACCCATTTTTTTTTTTTGTTGTTGTAATCAAGACACACTGATTTGGCATTTGAGAAATGTGAGAAGATGAACACAGGCCTATCGCTCTGTCCATTCTTAGCCTGTCATTTTGGTAATTTGTGTCGTATTAAGAGATTCTGCTAATGTTTTAAAGCTAATTTTCTTGCAATTCTATAAATTTTGCCATGTGTATTTGTGATGTTTGAGTGATAAAAAAAAAATACTAGAATCTCTATGGGTTAAAAAAAAACAAATTAAAAAAACTTTGCTGACATGGGCTAGTTGTTCTGGATATTTCTGACAAAGAGAAGAACCCGATAGTCACGCTGACAGAGCTTCAGAGTTCCTCTGTGGAGATGGGAGAACCTTCCAGAAGGACAAGCATCTCTACAGCAGTCCACCAATCAGGCCTTTATGGTAGAGTGGCCAGGTGGAAGCCACTCCTCAGTAAAAGGCACATGACAGCCATCTTGGAGTTTTGCCAAAAGGCACCTAAAGGACTCTGAGACCATGAGAAACAAGATGATCTGGTCTGATGAAACAAGGTTGAACTCTTTGGCCTGAATGCGTCACGTCTGGAGGAAACCTGGCAGCATCCCTACGGTGAAGCACGGTGGTGGCAGCATCATGTCTGGAGGAAACCTGGCACCATCCCTACGGTGAAGCATGGTGGTGGCAGCATCATGCTGTGGAGGTGTTTTTCAGCGGCAGGGACTGGGAGACTAGTCAGGATCGAGAGAAAGATTAAGGAGCAAAGTACAGCAAAGATCCTCGATGAAAACCTGCTCCAGAGCGCTCAGGACCTCAGACTGGAGCGAAGGTTCACCTTCCAGAGCAACTGATGATGCGACACTCAATTTCGAAAGTGCACCTTGTACGTTCTACTATCACAACGTTCAAGAGTAAGTTTAAAGCCGGACTGAGTTCTTTAAACTGCACCCCCCCCCCCTTGCCGAGCTCAACCCCACAGTTTGGGAACCACTGATGCAATGAACAGTTTCTAAAACTACATATCAAACTCTCTGGTCGTCTGTCCAAGAGGTGAGGATAAACGGTAGACATGTTCTCTGTTTTCCACTTTATGTTTTCATTCATATTTTTTTTTTTTGGGGGTCTTTTTTTTCTTCAAGTGCTCAGGGAGGGTTTATAGGTCAAATATATTTAGCTGAAGGGAGGCCCATCCAGATTCATATCGGAGAGGTCTGATTTTTCTCCATGTAACACTCATTCTAAATAACGTTCACTTCCTGAAGATCTAATCAGCTACTCCTCATAAACAACATACTGTAAGCACGTCCCTAATGACACCTCTATTCCCTATATAGAGCACTACTTTAGACCAGGGCCCTATTCCCTACATAGAGCACTACTGTAGACCAGAGCCCTATTCCCTATATAGTATACTACTTTAGATCAGGGCCCTATTCCCTATATAGTACACTACTTTAGACCAGGGCCCTATTCCCTATATAGTACACTACTTTAGACCAGGGCCCTATTCCCTATATAGTACACTACTTTAGACCAGGACCCTATTCCCTATATAGAGCACTACTTTAAACCAGAGCCCTGTTCCCTATATAGAGCACTACTTTAGACCAGGGCCCTATTCCCTATATAGAGCACTACTTTAGACCAGGGCCCTATTCACTATACTACTGGGCTGGTAAAAAGCAGGGTACTTTGTAGGGGATAGCGGTGTCATTTAGGATGTTTATCGTCTCTACGTCGGGACAGAGAGGTTTGCCAGTGGATCTGTAGATGCTGCCATAGACAAGAGGATTTAAATCATAGCTCCACCCCCCTTACCCAGCAGCCATCTGACTGTGGTTTTTAAGTGATAAGATGTTCCGATAGATTGCTGTGATTTTAAACAGGCAGATGTTGATAAGTGCCCACATCTGAAAGTTTTAAATAAGATTTTAAATCCTAATTTGACATTGTTCTTGTTTGATGTTGTTGATACCCCTTTTTTGAAACGAGGACTCGCTTCGGTAATCATCTTTTTAAATGTCTTCATCAATGTGTGTCTCTCAGAGGAGATGTCAACTATTCCACTCTCTGAAATTGGCACGCGGCTTCGCAAATCTTCTTAATTGTGGTGTTTTGATGAATAACATGTCATGCTGTTTTGTTAAATATAAAATTGTAGTTAGTTGCATCATTTGGCAGTCTGTAATATTAATGCTGTTTTCTCAGGTCTGTTGGAGGTCAATATAATACAGTCTGGAGGTCAATATAATATAGTCTGTTGGAGGTCAATATAATACAGTCTGTTGGAGGTCAATATAATACAGTCTGTTGGAGGTCAATATAATACAGTCTGGAGGTCAATATAATATAGTCTGTTGGAGGTCAATATAATACAGTCTGGAGGTCAATATAATACAGTCTGGAGGTCAATATAATACAGTCTGTTGGAGGTCAATATAATACAGTCTGGAGGTCAATATAATACAGTCTGTTGGAGGTCAATATAATACAGTCTGTTGGAGGTCAATATAATACAGTCTGTTGGAGGTCAATATAATACAGTCTGTTGGAGGTCAATATAATACAGTCTGTTGGAGGTCAATATAATACAGTCTGTTGGAGGTCAATATAATACAGTCTGTTGGAGGTCAATATAATACAGTCTGTTGGAGGTCAATATAATACAGTCTGTTGGAGGTCAATATAATACAGTCTGGATGTCAATATAATACAGTCTGTTGGAGGTCAATATAATACAGTCTGTTGGAGGTCAATATAATACAGTCTGTTGGAGGTCAATATAATACAGTCTGTTGGAGGTCAATATAATACAGTCTGTTGGAGGTCAATATAATACAGTCTGGAGGTCAATATAATATAGTCTGTTGGAGGTCAATATAATACAGTCTGGAGGTCAATGTAATACAGTCTGGAGGTCAATATAATACAGTCTGTTGGATGTCAATATAATACAGTCTGGAGGTCAATATAATACAGTCTGGAGGTCAATATAATACGGTCTGTTGGAGGTCAATATAATACAGTCTGTTGGAGGTCAATATAATACAGTCTGTTGGAGGTCAATATAATACAGTCTGGAGGTCAATATAATACAGTCTGTTGGAGGTCAATATAATACAGTCTGTTGGAGGTCAATATAATACAGTCTGTTGGAGGTCAATATAATACAGTCTGTTGGAGGTCAATATAATACAGTCTGTTGGAGGTCAATATAATATAGTCTGGAGGTCAATATAATATAGTCTGTTGGAGGTCAATATAATACAGTCTGTTGGAGGTCAATATAATACAGTCTGTTGGAGGTCAATATAATACAGTCTGGAGGTCAATATAATATAGTCTGTTGGAGGTCAATATAATACAGTCTGGAGGTCAATATAATACAGTCTGGAGGTCAATATAATACAGTCTGGAGGTCAATATAATACAGTCTGTTGGATGTCAATATAATACAGTCTGTTGGAGGTCAATATAATACAGTCTGGAGGTCAATATAATACAGTCTGTTGGAGGTCAATATAATACGGTCTGTTGGAGGTCAATATAATACAGTCTGGAGGTCAATATAATACAGTCTGTTGGAGGTCAATATAATACAGTCTGTTGGAGGTCAATATAATACAGTCTGTTGGAGGTCAATATAATACGGTCTGTTGGAGGTCAATATAATACAGTCTGTTGGAGGTCAATATAATACAGTCTGGAGGTCAATATAATATAGTCTGTTGGAGGTCAATATAATACAGTCTGGAGGTCAATATAATACAGTCTGGAGGTCAATATAATACAGTCTGGAGGTCAATATAATACAGTCTGTTGGATGTCAATATAATACAGTCTGTTGGAGGTCAATATAATACAGTCTGTTGGAGGTCAATATAATACAGTCTGGAGGTCAATATAATAGTCTGTCTGGAGGTCAATATAATACAGTCTGGAGGTCAATATAATACAGTCTGTTGGAGGTCAATATAATACAGTCTGTTGGAGGTCAATATAATACAGTCTGGAGGTCAATATAATATAGTCTGTTGGAGGTCAATATAATACAGTCTGTTGGAGGTCAATATAATACAGTCTGTTGGAGATCAATATAATACAGTCTGGAGGTCAATATAATACAGTCTGGAGGTCAATATAATACAGTCTGTTGGAGGTCAATATAATACAGTCTGGAGGTCAATATAATACAGTCTGTTGGAGGTCAATATAATACAGTCTGTTGGAGGTCAATATAATACAGTCTGTTGGAGGTCAATATAATACAGTCTGGAGGTCAATATAATACAGTCTGTTGGAGGTCAATATAATACAGTCTGTTGGAGGTCAATATAATACAGTCTGGAGGTCAATATAATACAGTCTGTTGGAGGTCAATATAATACAGTCTGTTGGAGGTCAATATAATACAGTCTGTTGGAGGTCAATATAATACAGTCTGGAGGTCAATATAATACAGTCTGGAGGTCAATATAATACAGTCTGGAGGTCAATATAATACAGTCTGTTGGAGGTCAATATAATACAGTCTGTTGGAGGTCAATATAATACAGTCTGTTGGAGGTCAATATAATACAGTCTGTTGGAGGTCAATATAATACAGTCTGGAGGTCAATATAATACAGTCTGTTGGAGGTCAATATAATACAGTCTGTTGGAGGTCAATATAATACAGTCTGGAGGTCAATATAATACAGTCTGGAGGTCAATATAATACAGTCTGGAGGTCAATATAATACAGTCTGGAGATCAATATAATACAGTCTGTTGGAGGTCAATATAATACAGTCTGTTGGAGGTCAATATAATACAGTCTGTTGGAGGTCAATATAATACAGTCTGTTGGAGGTCAATATAATACAGTCTGTTGGAGGTCAATATAATACAGTCTGTTGGAGGTCAATATAATACAGTCTGTTGGAGGTCAATATAATACAGTCTGTTGGAGGTCAATATAATACAGTCTGTTGGAGGTCAATATAATACAGTCTGTTGGAGGTCAATATAATACAGTCTGTTGGAGGTCAATATAATACAGTCTGTTGGAGGTCAATATAATACAGTCTGTTGGAGGTCAATATAATACAGTCTGTTGGAGGTCAATATAATACAGTCTGGAGGTCAATATAATACAGTCTGTTGGAGGTCAATATAATACAGTCTGGAGGTCAATATCAATATCAATATAATACAGTCTGTTGGAGGTCAATATAATACAGTCTGTTGGAGGTCAATATAATACAGTCTGTTGGAGGTCAATATAATACAGTCTGTTGGAGGTCAATATAATACAGTCTGTTGGAGGTCAATATAATACAGTCTGTTGGAGGTCAATATAATACAGTCTGTTGGAGGTCAATATAATACAGTCTGTTGGAGGTCAATATAATACAGTCTGGAGGTCAATATAATACAGTCTGTTGGAGGTCAATATAATACAGTCTGGAGGTCAATATAATACAGTCTGTTGGAGGTCAATATAATACAGTCTGTTGGAGGTCAATATAATACAGTCTGTTGGAGGTCAATATAATACAGTCTGGAGGTCAATATAATACAGTCTGTTGGAGGTCAATATAATACAGTCTGGAGGTCAATATTATACAGTCTGGAGGTCAATATAATACAGTCTGGAGGTCAATATAATACAGTCTGGAGGTCAATATAATACAGTCTGGAGGTCAATATAATACAGTCTGTTGGAGGTCAATATAATACAGTCTGTTGGAGGTCAATATAATACAGTCTGTTGGAGGTCAATATAATACAGTCTGTTGGAGGTCAATATAATACAGTCTGTTGGAGGTCAATATAATACAGTCTGTTGGAGGTCAATATAATACAGTCTGGAGGTCAATATAATACAGTCTGTTGGAGGTCAATATAATACAGTCTGTTGGAGGTCAATATAATACAGTCTGTTGGAGGTCAATATAATACAGTCTGGAGGTCAATATAATACAGTCTGGAGGTCAATATAATACAGTCTGTTGGAGGTCAATATAATACAGTCTGTTGGAGGTCAATATAATACAGTCTGTTGGAGGTCAATATAATACAGTCTGTTGGAGGTCAATATAATACAGTCTGTTGGAGGTCAATATAATACAGTCTGTTGGAGGTCAATATAATACAGTCTGTTGGAGGTCAATATAATACGGTCTGTTGGAGGTCAATATAATACAGTCTGGATGTCAATATAATACAGTCTGTTGGAGGTCAATGTAATACAGTCTGGAGGTCAATATAATACAGTCTGTTGGAGGTCAATATAATACAGTCTGTTGGAGGTCAATATAATACAGTCTGTTGGAGGTCAATATAATACAGTCTGGAGGTCAATATAATACAGTCTGTTGGAGGTCAATATAATACAGTCTGGAGGTCAATATATACAGTCTGGAGGTCAATATAATACAGTCTGGAGGTCAATATAATACAGTCTGGAGGTCAATATAATACAGTCTGGAGGTCAATATAATACAGTCTGTTGGAGGTCAATATAATACAGTCTGTTGGAGGTCAATATAATACAGTCTGTTGGAGGTCAATATAATACAGTCTGTTGGAGGTCAATATAATACAGTCTGTTGGAGGTCAATATAATACGGTCTGTTGGAGGTCAATATAATACAGTCTGGATGTCAATATAATACAGTCTGTTGGAGGTCAATATAATACAGTCTGTTGGAGATCAATATAATACAGTCTGGAGGTCAATATAATATAGTCTGGAGGTCAATATAATACCGTCTGGAGGTCAATATAATACAGTCTGTTGGAGATCAATATAATACAGTCTGTTGGAGGTCAATATAATACAGTCTGTTGGAGATCAATATAATACAGTCTGGAGGTCAATATAATATAGTCTGGAGGTCAATATAATACCGTCTGGAGGTCAATATAATACAGTCTGGAGGTCAATATAATACAGTCTGGAGGTCAATATAATACAGTCTGGAGGTCAATTTAATACAGTCTGGAGGTCAATATACGTTACCACAGGGTCCTGGTCTATAGTAGTGTACTATATAAAGCCCAGTGTTACAATAAGGTCCTGGTCTATAGTAGTGTACTATATAAAGCCCAGTGTTACAATAAGGTCCTGGTCTATAGTAGTGTACTATATAAAGCCCAGTGTTACAATAAGGTCCTGGTCTATAGTAGTGTACTATATAAAGCCCAGTGTTACAATAAGGTCCTGGTCTATAGTAGTGTACTATATAAAGCCCAGTGTTACAATAAGGTCCTGGTCTATAGTAGTGTACTATATAAAGTGTTACCATAGGGCCCTGGTCTATAGTAGTGTACTATATAAAGCCCAGTGTTACCATAGGGCCCTGGTCTATAGTAGTGTACTATATAAAGCCCTGTGTTACCATAGGGCCCTGGTCTATAGTAGTGTACTATATAAAGCCCAGTGTTACCATAGGGTCCTGGTCTATAGTAGTGTACTATATAAAGTGTTACCATAGGGCCCTGGTCTATAGTAGTGTACTATATAAAGCCCAGTGTTACCATAGGGCCCTGGTCTATAGTAGTGTACTATATAAAGTGTTACCATAGGGCCCTGGTCTATAGTAGTGTACTATATAAAGTGTTACCATAGGGCCCTGGTCTATAGTAGTGTACTATATAAAGCCCAGTGTTACCATAGGGTCCTGGTCTATAGTAGTGTACTATATAAAGTGTTACAATAGGGCCCTGGTCTATAGTAGTGTACTATATAAAGTGTTACCATAGGGTCCTGGTCTATAGTAGTGTACTATATAAAGTGTTACCATAGGGCCCTGGTCTATAGTAGTGTACTATATAAAGCCCAGTGTTACCATAGGGCCCTGGTCTATAGTAGTGTACTATATAAAGTGTTACCATAGGGTCCTGGTCTATAGTAGTGTACTATATAAAGTGTTACCACAGGGTCCTGGTCTATAGTAGTGTACTATATAAAGTGTTACCACAGGGTCCTGGTCTATAGTAGTGTACTATATAAAGCCCAGTGTTACCACAGGGCCCTGGTCTATAGTAGTGTACTATATAAAGCCCAGTGTTACCATAGGGTCCTGGTCTATAGTAGTGTACTATATAAAGTGTTACCATAGGGCCCTGGTCTATAGTAGTGTACTTTATAAAGCCCAGTGTTACCATAGGGTCCTGGTCTATAGTAGTGTACTATATAAAGTGTTACCACAGGGTCCTGGTCTATAGTACTGTACTATATAAAGCCCAGTGTTACCACAGGGCCCTGGTCTATAGTTACATTTACATTTATAGTCAGTGTTAGCAGAGGGCTCTTATCCAGTAGTGTACTATACAAAGTGTTACCATAGGGTCCTGGCTATATACACTATATATGACATAGGGCCAGTGGAACAGCCACTTGCAGTGTCTAAATCTTTTGGGGGGTGAGAAGGATTACCATAGGGCCCCTGTTACTTACCCTATCCTAGGTATTCCTTATAAAGCCCAGGTGGGGTTTCAGGTGTCTCCGGAAGGTGGTGGTTATAGTAGTGTACTATATAAAGCCCAGTGTTACCATAGGGTCCTGGTCTATAGTAGTGTACTATAAAGCCCAGTGTTACCATAGGGCCCTGGTCTATAGTAGTGTACTATATAAAGCCCAGTGTTACCATAGGGTCCTGGTCTATAGTAGTGTACTATATAAAGCCCAGTGTTACCATAGGGTCCTGGTCTATAGTAGTGTACTATATAAAGTGTTACAATAGGGTCCTGGTCTATAGTAGTGTACTATATAAAGTGTTACCATAGGGCCCTGGTCTATAGTAGTGTACTTTATAAAGCCCAGTGTTACCATAGGGTCCTGGTCTATAGTAGTGTACTATATAAAGTGTTACCACAGGGTCCTGGTCTATAGTACTGTACTATATAAAGCCCAGTGTTACCACAGGGCCCTGGTCTATAGTAGTGTACTATATAAAGTGTTACAATAGGGCCCTGGTCTATAGTAGTGTACTATATAAAGTGTTACCACAGGGTCCTGGTCTATAGTAGTGTACTATATAAAGTGTTACCACAGGGCCCTGGTCTATAGTAGTGTACTATATAATATGTTTTGGACGGCGACCTGTTACCATAGCGACCTCGGCCTTTCAGAACCTCCTTCCACTCCTCCTTGACTCTCGTCAGGGTCTGTTATGTTAGTCTGACAATGTGTCTGGTTCCCGCCTCGTCCCCAGCTCCACGGAGGGCTCGGATATTGTTGGTACTGCTCTGCACAGTGACTAGGCACTGACTCTGGGCTAGAATGACTCCCACAGACAGTAGAATGCCATGCACAGGATGTCAACAAACCCCTATAGTAACAGGAAATGCCTCAACAAACCCCTATAGTAACCTCTCTAGACCTGATGTGCCCCGGGTCTTGCTGAAACCACAAGATAAAGACAAAGTGTCACTAACAGCAAGATGCTGACAAATTATGAACAAACACTATTAAAATGTCAATGAAAAATGTAGTCATAATGTAAACTACGACTTTTACTGCCATTTTAAGTAGTTATAAACACGAGAGGGTTAACCAGTCAATGATTATTCCTACAGGTTAAATTACACTAGAGGGTTAACCAGTCAATGATTATTCCTTCAGGTTAAATTACACTAGAGGGTTAACCAGTCAATGATTATTCCTACAGGTTAAATTACACTAGAGGGTTAACCAGTCAATGATAATTCCTTCAGGTTAAATTACACTAGAGGGTTAACCAGTCAATGATTATTCCTTCAGGTTAAATTACACTAGAGGGTTAACCAGTCAATGATTATACCTTCAGGTTAAAGTACACTAGAGGGTTAACCAGTCAATGATTATTCCTTCAGGTTAAATTACACTAGAGGGTTAACCAGTCAATGATTATTCCTTCAGGTTAAATTACACTAGAGGGTTAACCAGTCAATGATTATACCTTCAGGTTAAATTACACTAGAGGGTTAACCAGTCATATTGTTCTCATCATTACAACGTTGCCCTCTAGTTCTACTGCAAAGACCGTCTGAACCTTCAAATCACATGTATTTGTCATTTACACTGAATACTACAGATTGAGACTTACACTGAATACTACAGATTGAGACTTACACTGAATACTACAGATTGAGACATACACAGAATACTACAGATTGAGACATACACTGAATACTACAGATTGAGACTTACACTGAATACTACAGATTGACACATACACTGAATACTACAGATTGAGACACACTGAATACTACAGATTGAGACACACTGAATACTACAGATTGAGATTTACACTGAATACTGCAGATTGAGATTTACACTGAATACTGCAGATTGAGACTTACACTGAATACTACAGATTGAGACACACTGAATACTACAGATTGAGACATACACTGAATACTACAGATTGAGACACACTGAATACTACAGATTGAGACTTACACTGAATACTGCAGATTGAGACACACTGAATACTACAGATTGAGACACACTGAATACTACAGATTGAGACTTACACCGAATACTACAGATTGAGACATACACAGGTTGAATACTACAGATTGAGACATACACAGAATACTACAGATTGAGACACACTGAATATTACAGATTGAGACTACACTGAATACACTGAATACTACAGATTGAGACTGAATATACACTAAATACTACAGATTGAGACATACACTGAATACTACAGATTGAGACATACACTGAATACTACAGATTGAGACATACACTGAATACTACAGATTGAGACACACTGAATACTACAGATTGAGACACACTGAATACTACAGATTGAGATTTACACTGAATACTACAGATTGAGACATACACAGAATACTACAGATTGAGACACACTGAATACTACAGATTGAGACTTACACCGAATACTACAGATTGAGATTTACACTGAATACTGCAGATTGAGACTTACACTGAATACTACAGATTGAGACTTACACTGAATACTACAGATTGAGACATACACTGAATACTACAGATTGAGACATACACTGAATACTACAGATTGAGACTTACACTGAATACTACAGATTGAGACACACTGAATACTACAGATTGAGATTTACACTAAATACTACAGGTTGAGACACACTGAATACTACAGATTGAGACACACACTGAATACTACATCAATGTGGAACTATATACAGGAAGTACTAGATCAATGTGGAGCTATATACAGGAAGTACTAGATCAATGTGGAGCTATATACAGGAAGTACTAGATCAATGTGGAGCTATATACAGGAAGTACTAGCTCAATGTGGAGCTATATACAGGAAGTACTAGCTCAATGTGGAGCTATATACAGGAAGTACTAGATCAATGTGGAGCTATATACAGGAAGTAGCACTACCAGATCAATGTGGAGCTATATACAGGAAGTACCAGATCAATGTAGAGTTATATACAGGAAGTACCAGTACCAGATCAATGTGGAGCTATATACAGGGAGTACCAGATCAATGTGGAGCTATATACAGGAAGTACCAGATCAATGTGGAGCTATATACAGGAAGTACCAGATCAATGTGGAGGTATATACAGGAAGTACCAGATCAATGTGGAGCTATATACAGGAAGTACCAGATCAATGTGGAGCTATATACAGGAAGTACCAGATCAATGTGGAGCTATATACAGGAAGTACCAGATCAATGTGGAGCTATATACAGGGAGTACCAGTACCAGATCAATGTGGAGCTATATACAGGAAGTACCAGATCAATGTGGAGCTATATACAGGAAGTACCAGATCAATGTGGAGCTATATACAGGAAGTACCAGATCAATGTGGAGCTATATACAGGAAGTACCAGTACCAGATCAATGTGGAGCTACATACAGGAAGTACCATATCAATGTGGAGCTATATACAGGAAGTAGCACTACCAGATCAATGTGGAGCTATATACAGGAAGTACCAGATCAATGTAGAGTTATATACAGGAAGTACCAGTACCAGATCAATGTGGAGCTATATACAGGAAGTACCAGATCAATGTGGAGCTATATACAAGAAGTACCAGTACCAGATCAATGTGGAGCTATATACAGGAAGTACCAGATCAATGTGGAGCTATATACAGGAAGTACCAGATCAATGTGGAGCTATATACAGGAAGTACCAGATCAATGTGGAGCTATATACAGGAAGTAGCACTACCAGATCAATGTGGAGCTATATACAGGAAGTACCAGTATCAGATCAATGTGGAGCTATATACAGGAAGTACCATATCAATGTGGAGCTATATACAGGAAGTACCAGATCAATGTGGAGCTATATACAGGAAGTACCAGATCAATGTGGAGCTATATACAGGAAGTACCAGATCAATGTGGAGCTATATACAGGAAGTACCAGTACCAGATCAATGTGGAGCTATATACAGAAAGTACCAGATCAATGTGGAGCTATATACAGGAAGTACCATATCAATGTGGAGCTATATACAGGAAGTACCAGTATCAGATCAATGTGGAGCTATATACAGGAAGTACCATATCAATGTGGAGCTATATACAGGAAGTACCAGATCAATGTGGAGCTATATACAGGAAGTACCAGATCAATGTGGAGCTATATACAGGAAGTACCAGATCAATGTGTAGCTATATACAGGAAGTACCAGATCAATGTGGAGCTATATACAGGAAGTACCAGTACCAGATCAATGTGGAGCTATATACAGAAAGTACCAGATCAATGTGGAGCTATATACAGGAAGTACCATATCAATGTGGAGCTATATACAGGAAGTACCAGATCAATATGGAGCTATATACAGGAAGTACCATATCAATGTGGAGCTATATACAGGAAGTAGCACTACCAGATCAATTTGGAGCTATATACAGGAAGTACCAGTACCAGATCAATGTGGAGCTATATACAGGAAGTACCAATACCAGATCAATGTGGAGCTATATACAGGAAGTACCAGTACCAGATCAATGTGGAGCTATATACAGGAAGTACCAGATCAATGTGGAGCTATATACAGGAAGTACCAGATCAATGTGGAGCTATAGACAGGAAGTAGCACTTCCAGATCAATGTGGAGCTACATACAGGAAGTACCAGTACCAAATCAATGTGGAGCTATATACAAGAAGTACCAGATCAATGTGGAGCTAAACTCAGCAAAAAAATAAACGTCCTCTCACTGTCAACTGCATTTATTTTCAGCAATCTTAACATGTGTAAATATTTGTAGGAACATAAGATTCAACAACTGAGACGTTAACTGAACAAGTTCCACAGACATGTGATTAACAGAAATTTAATAATGTGTCCCTGAACAAAGGGGGGGTCAAAATCAAAAGTAACAGTCAGTATCTGGGTTGGCCACCAACTGCATTAAGTACTGCAGTGCATCTCCTCCTCATGGACTGCACCTCCTCATGAGATTTACCCCCGGACCTGCCTTACAACAGGCCTACAAGCCCTCAGTCCAGCCTCTCCCAGCCTATTACAGGGAGGTACCACTACCAAGCTAAAGTAACCGTCAGTATCTGGTGTGGCCACCAGCTGCATTAAGTACTGCAGTGCATCTCCTTCCTCATGGACTGCACCTCCTCATGAGATTACCTGCCTTACAACAGGCCTACAAGCCCTCAGTCCAGCCTCTCTCAGCCTATTACAGGGAGGTACCACTACCAAGCTACAGTAACCTCTCTGTTCTGAACAACCAGTTGAAAGGAGACTCGCCGTGTAACGAGCCCTATGGTGAGAGCAGCATTGAACCCTGTTCTTTTGTTTTTTTAAAGGAGATTTATGATGAGGGCTTTAACGTTACCTGGTAACCACGGAGACACCTCTCAAAACAGACCACTGTGAGGGTTGAATAAGATCTCTCTCTCTCTCTCTCTCTCTCTCTCTCTCTCTCTCTCTCTCTCTCTCTCTCTCTCTCTCTCTCTCTCTCTCTCTCTCTCTCTCTCTCTCTCTCTCTCTCTCTCTCTCTCTCTCTCTCTCTCTCTCTCTCTCTCTCTCTCTCTCTCTCTCTCTCTCTCTCACAGCTGTCTTTTTTTTAAAACAATCCTTTACCGATCTCACCGTATTAGAGAAAGGACCTTCTGCTTTTATTCCAAGTGTTCCCCTCGACTTCTGGAATTGTATCCCCCGTCCTCTCCTCTGTCAGTCTAATTGTCGGGTGGTGAATATATTGACCTCCTGCCTGGCAGCCTCACTGAGAAACATTCACTCTAATCTTTCCTGACGAGTCTCTGGTGATTCATATGACTCAAGATGAGTCAGTGGACGTTGCTGGGATGCAGAACCAAATGGCACCCTGTTCCCAATGGGCCCTGGTCTAAAGTAGTGCACTATGTAGGGAATAGGGCTCTGGTCTATAGTAGTGCACTATATAGGGAAAAGGCCCCTGGTCTATAGTAGTGCACTATGTAGGGAATAGGGCCCTGGTCTATAGTAGTGCACTATATAGGGAATAGGGCCCTGGTCTATAGTAGTGCACTATATAGGGAATAGGGCTCTGGTCTATAGTAGTGCACTATATAGGGAATAGGGTCCTGGTCTAAAGTAGTGACTATGATGGTAGATTGTGATGGTAGACTATGATGGTAGACTGTGATGATGGTAGACTGTGATGATGGTAGACTGTGATGGTAGACTCTGATGGTAGACTGTGATGATGGTAGACTGTGATGGTAGACTGTGATTGTAGACTGTGATGGTAGACTGTGATGATGGTAGACTGTGATGGTAGACTGTGATGGTAGAAGAGTTCTGTATGTTCATGACTCTGATTAAAGATTAATATATTTGGGGTTATTATTATGTTACACACGTGTGTGTGTGTGTGTGTGTGTGTGTGTGTGTGTGTGTGTGTGTGTGTGTGTGTGTGTGTGTGTGTGTGTGTGTGTGTGTGTGTGGTCTGAGAGAAAGCTTGTTGAAGTAAACAGATGAGTTGACTCACCCACAGCACAGCCTTGAGGGACGGACACACACACACACACACACACACACACACACACACACACACACACACACAGCAGCCCATTATTGAGTGTGAGGCCATGCTGTCACAGAGCTCTGCAACGAAACACAGCGTGTTTAAACATGAATCAACTGTTATTAATAAACACAATGAATGTACACTCTCTAAGATAATCAACTGTTATTAATAAACACAATGAATTTACACTCTAAGATAATCAACTGTTATTAATAAACACAATTAATTTACACTCTCTAAGATAATCAACTGTTATTAATAAACACAATGAATTTACACTCTAAGATAATCAACTGTTATTAATAAACACAATGAATTTACACTCTAAGATAATCAACTGCTATTAAACACTTGTTGTTTACATCTAAGATAATCAACTGTTATTAATAAACACTTGTTTACACTCTAAGATAATCAACTGTTAATAAACACTTGTTGTTTACACTCTCTAAGATAATCAACTGTTATTATAAATCACTTGTTTACACTGTTTCTAAGATAATCAACTGTTATTAATAAACACTTGTTGTTTACACTCTCTAAGATAATCAACTGTTATTAATAAACACTTGTTGTTTACACTCTCTAAGATAATCAACTGTTATTAATAAACACTTGTTGTTTACACTCTCTAAGATAATCAACTGTTATTAATAAACACTTGTTGTTTACACTGTTTCTAACATAATCAACTGTAATTAATAAACACTTATTGTTTACACTCTCTAAGATAATCAACTGTTAATAAACACTTGTTGTTTACACTCTCTAACATGAATCAACTGGTATTAAACTCTTGTTGTTTACACTGTTTCTAACACAACCAGGTTCACCTTTAACCTTCCCGTTGGATCAGAGAGATAGCCTGGTCCCAGATCTGTTTGTGCTCTTGACAACTCCATTTAGCAGTTAGACAGTTCCACAAGGAGTTGGCAAGAGAACAGAAACAGTCTGTCTCCCAGGCTATCAGAGAGCTGTCTGTCTCCCAGGCTATCAGAGAGCTGTCTGTCTGTCTGTCTGTCTCCCAGGCTATCAGAGAGCTGTCTCTCTGTCTGTCTCCCAGGCTATCAGAGAGCTGTCTGTCTGTCTGTCTGTCTGTCTCCCAGGCTATCAGAGAGCTGTCTGTCTCCCAGGCTATCAGAGAGCTGTCTGTCTGTCTCCCAGGCTATCAGAGAGCTGTCTGTCTGTCTGTCTGTCTCCCAGGCTATCAGAGAGCTGCTTCACTGTCACAATGTCTGTCTGTCTGTCAACAGTGTGGTACCCAGGCTATCAGAGAGCTGTCTGTCTGCCAGCCTGCCCTGCCTAAATAAAAATGAAACAAATCTATCCCCACAACAACTGCATATAGCAGTAATTCTATAACTGGGGCCAGTCATATGAAAAATGCACGACTGTTGAAGCCTCTTTGGATAAAAGCATCTGCTGAATGGCATTATTACATATTGGTGGCAGGATATTAGGGATTGGATTGGACGAGGTTTTAACCAATGACACAGGGAAAGTGTGTGCTGTATAGTGTGGCATAACTTTATGGGTATAGTAATGAGTTTATCAGCAGTATTCCCATGTCTGTCTGTCTGTCTGTCTGTCTGTCTGTCTGTCGGTCTGTCGGTCTGTCCCATGTCTGTCTGTCTGTCTGTCGTCTGTCTGTCTGTCTGTCTGTCTGTCTGTCTGTCTGTCTGTCTGTCTGTCTTTATGGATATAGTAATGAGCCTATCAGCAGTCTGTCTGTCTGTCTGTCTGTCTGTCTGTCTGGTACCCTTTATGGATATAGTAATGAGCCTATCAGCAGTATTCCCATGTCTGTCTGTAAAGTCTGTCTGTCTGTCTGTCTGTCTGTCTGTCTGTCTGTCTGTCTGTCTGTCTGTCTGTCTGTCTGTCTGTCTGTCTGTCTGTGGACTGTTTTATGGATTGGTACAGCTCTCCCTGTTCCATGTGTCCTGTGTCCAGTGTCCGTTTGTCTTATTCTCATTAAAATCACATGGACTCATTGGTACAGCTCTCCCTGTTCCAGTGTCCAGTGTCCTGTGTCTATTCTCATTAAAATCACATGGACTCATTGGTACAGCTCTCCCTGTTCCAGTGTCCAGTGTCCAGTGTCCTGTGTCTATTCTCATTAAAATCACATGGACTCATTGGTACAGCTCTCCCTGTTCCAGTGTCCAGTGTCCTGTGTCTATTCTCATTAAAATCACATGGACTCATTGGTACAGCTCTCCCTGTTCCAGTGTCCAGTGTCCTGTGTCTATTCTCATTAAAATCACATGGACTCATTGGTACAGCTCTCCCTGTTCCAGTGTCCAGTGTCCTGTGTCTATTCTCATTAAAATCACATGGACTCATTGGTACAGCTCTCCCTGTTCCAGTGTCCAGTGTCCAGTGTCCTGTGTCTATTCTCATTAAAATCACATGGACTCATTGGTACAGCTCTCCCTGTTCCAGTGTCCAGTGTCCTGTGTCTATTCTCATTAAAATCACATGGACTCATTGGTACAGCTCTCCCTGTTCCAGTGTCCAGTGTCCTGTGTCTATTCTCATTAAAATCACATGGACTCATTGGTACAGCTCTCCCTGTTCCAGTGTCCTGTGTCCTGTGTCTATTCTCATTAAAATCACATGGACTCATTGGTACAGCTCTCCCTGTTCCAGTGTCCAGTGTCCTGTGTCTATTCTCATTAAAATCACATGGACTCATTGGTACAGCTCTCCCTGTTCCAGTGTCCTGTGTCCAGTGTCCTGTTGTGTCCTGTGTCTATTCATTAAAATCACATGGACTCATTGGTACAGCTCTCCCTGTTCCAGTGTCCAGTGTCCTGTGTCTATTCTCATTAAAATCACATGGACTCATTGGTACAGCTCTCCCTGTTCCAGTGTCCAGTGTCCTGTGTCTATTCTCATTAAAATCACATGGACTCATTGGTACAGCTCTCCCTGTTCCAGTGTCCTGTGTCCTGTGTCTATTCTCATTAAAATCACATGGACTCATTGGTACAGCTCTCCCTGTTCCAGTGTCCAGTGTCCTGTGTCTATTCTCATTAAAATCACATGGACTCATTGGTACAGCTCTCCCCTGTTCCAGTGTCCTGTGTCCTGTGTCTATTCTCATTAAAATCACATGGACTCATTGGTACAGCTCCCTGTTCCAGTGTCCTGTTCCATTGGTACAGCTCTCCTGTGTCCAGTGTCCTGTGTCTATTCTCATTAAAATCACATGGACTCATTGGTACAGCTCTCCTGTTCCAGTGTTCCAGTGTCCTGTGTCTATTCTCATTAAAATCACATGGACTCATTGGTACAGCTCTCCCTGTTCCAGTGTCCAGTGTCCAGTGTCCTGTGTCTATTCTCATTAAAATCACATGGACTCATTGGTACAGCTCTCCCTGTTCCAGTGTCCAGTGTCCTGTGTCTATTCTCATTAAAATCACATGGACTCATTGGTACAGCTCTCCCTGTTCCAGTGTCCAGTGTCCTGTGTCCTGTGTCTATTCTCATTAAAATCACATGGACTCATTGGTACAGCTCTCCCTGTTCCAGTGTCCAGTGTCCTGTGTCTATTCTCATTAAAATCACATGGACTCATTGGTACAGCTCTCCCTGTTCCAGTGTCCAGTGTCCTGTGTCTATTCTCATTAAAATCACATGGACTCATTGGTACAGCTCTCCCTGTTCCAGTGTCCTGTGTCCTGTGTCTATTCTCATTAAAATCACATGGACTCATTGGTACAGCTCTCCCTGTTCCAGTGTCCAGTGTCCTGTGTCCTGTGTCTATTCTCATTAAAATCACATGGACTCATTGGTACAGCTCTCCCTGTTCCAGTGTCCTGTGTCCTGTGTCTATTCTCATTAAAATCACATGGACTCATTGGTACAGCTCTCCCTGTTCCAGTGTCCTGTGTCCTGTGTCTATTCTCATTAAAATCACATGGACTCATTGGTACAGCTCTCCCTGTTCCAGTGTCCAGTGTCCTGTGTCTATTCTCATTAAAATCACATGGACTCATTGGTACAGCTCTCCCTGTTCCAGTGTCCAGTGTCCTGTGTCTATTCTCATTAAAATCACATGGACTCATTGGTACAGCTCTCCCTGTTCCAGTGTCCAGTGTCCTGTGTCTATTCTCATTAAAATCACATGGACTCATTGGTACAGCTCTCCCTGTTCCAGTGTCCTGTGTCTATTCTCATTAAAATCACATGGACTCATTGGTACAGCTCTCCCTGTCCAGTGTCCTGTGTCTATTCTCATTAAAATCACATGGACTCATTGGTACAGCTCTCCCTGTTCCAGTGTCCTGTGTCCTGTGTCTATTCTCATTAAAATCACATGGACTCATTGGTACAGCTCTCCCTGTTCCAGTGTCCAGTGTCCTGTGTCTATTCTCATTAAAATCACATGGACTCATTGGTACAGCTCTCCCTGTTCCAGTGTCCAGTGTCCAGTGTCCTGTGTCTATTCTCATTAAAATCACATGGACTCATTGGTACAGCTCTCCCTGTTCCAGTGTCCAGTGTCCTGTGTCTATTCTCATTAAAATCACATGGACTCATTGGTACAGCTCTCCCTGTTCCAGTGTCCAGTGTCCTGTGTCTATTCTCATTAAAATCACATGGACTCATTGGTACAGCTCTCCCTGTTCCAGTGTCCAGTGTCCTGTGTCTATTCTCATTAAAATCACATGGACTCATTGGTACAGCTCTCCCTGTTCCAGTGTCCAGTGTCCTGTGTCTATTCTCATTAAAATCACATGGACTCATTGGTACAGCTCTCCCTGTTCCAGTGTCCTGTGTCCTGTGTCTATTCTCATTAAAATCACATGGACTCATTGGTACAGCTCTCCCTGTTCCAGTGTCCAGTGTCCTGTGTCTATTCTCATTAAAATCACATGGACTCATTGGTACAGCTCTCCCTGTTCCAGTGTCCAGTGTCCTGTGTCCTGTGTCTATTCTCATTAAAATCACATGGACTCATTGGTACAGCTCTCCCTGTTCCAGTGTCCTGTGTCTATTCTCATTAAAATCTCATGGACTCATTGGTACAGCTCTCCCTGTTCCAGTGTCCTGTGTCCAGTGTCCAGTGTCCTGTGTCTATTCTCATTAAAATCACATGGACTCAGCTCTCCCTGTTCCAGTGGTCACATGGCTACAGCTCTCCCTGTTCCAGTGTCCAGTGTCCTGTGTCTATTCTCATTAAAATCACATGGACTCATTGGTACAGCTCTCCCTGTTCCAGTGTCCAGTGTCCTGTGTGTCCAGTGTCCTGTGTCCTGTGTCTATTCTCATTAAAATCACATGGACTCATTGGTACAGCTCTCCCTGTTCCAGTGTCCAGTGTCCTGTGTCTATTCTCATTAAAATCACATGGACTCATTGGTACAGCTCTCCCTGTTCCAGTGTCCAGTCCTGTGTCCTGTGTCTATTCTCATTAAAATCACATGGACTCATTGGTACAGCTCTCCCTGTTCCAGTGTCCAGTGTCCTGTGTCTATTCTCATTAAAATCACATGGACTCATTGGTACAGCTCTCCCTGTTCCAGTGTCCAGTGTCCTGTGTCTTCCAGTGTCCAGTGTCCTGTGTCTATTCTCATTAAAATCACATGGACTCATTGGTACAGCTCTCCCTGTTCCAGTGTCCAGTGTCCTGTGTCTATTCTCATTAAAATCACATGGACTCATTGGTACAGCTCTCCCTGTTCCAGTGTCCAGTGTCCTGTGTCTATTCTCATTAAAATCACATGGACTCATTGGTACAGCTCTCCCTGTTCCAGTGTCCAGTGTCCTGTGTCTATTCTCATTAAAATCACATGGACTCATTGGTACAGCTCTCCCTGTTCCAGTGTCCAGTGTCCTGTGTCTATTCTCATTAAAATCACATGGACTCATTGGTACAGCTCTCCCTGTTCCAGTGTCCTGTGTCCTGTGTCTATTCTCATTAAAATCACATGGACTCATTGGTACAGCTCTCCCTGTTCCAGTGTCCAGTGTCCTGTGTCTATTCTCATTAAAATCACATGGACTCATTGGTACAGCTCTCCCTGTTCCAGTGTCCAGTGTCCTGTGTCTATTCTCATTAAAATCACATGGACTCATTGGTACAGCTCTCCCTGTTCCAGTGTCCAGTGTCCTGTGTCTATTCTCATTAAAATCACATGGACTCATTGGTACAGCTCTCCCTGTTCCAGTGTCCAGTGTCCTGTGTCTATTCTCATTAAAATCACATGGACTCATTGGTACAGCTCTCCCTGTTCCAGTGTCCAGTGTCCTGTGTCTATTCTCATTAAAATCACATGGACTCATTGGTACAGCTCTCCCTGTTCCAGTGTCCAGTGTCCTGTGTCTATTCTCATTAAAATCACATGGACTCATTGGTACAGCTCTCCCTGTTCCAGTGTCCAGTGTCCTGTGTCTATTCTCATTAAAATCACATGGACTCATTGGTACAGCTCTCCCTGTTCCAGTGTCCAGTGTCCTGTGTCTATTCTCATTAAAATCACATGGACTCATTGGTACAGCTCTCCCTGTTCCAGTGTCCAGTGTCCTGTGTCTATTCTCATTAAAATCACATGGACTCATTGGTACAGCTCTCCCTGTTCCAGTGTCCAGTGTCCTGTGTCTATTCTCATTAAAATCACATGGACTCATTGGTACAGCTCTCCCTGTTCCAGTGTCCTGTGTCCTGTGTCTATTCTCATTAAAATCACATGGACTCATTGGTACAGCTCTCCCTGTTCCAGTGTCCTGTGTCCTGTGTCTATTCTCATTAAAATCACATGGACTCATTGGTACAGCTCTCCCTGTTCCAGTGTCCAGTGTCCTGTGTCTATTCTCATTAAAATCACATGGACTCATTGGTACAGCTCTGTTCCAGTTCCAGTGTCCAGTGTCCTCATTAAAATCACATGGTGTCCTGTGTCTATTCTCATTAAAATCACATGGACTCATTGGTACAGCTCTCCCTGTTCCAGTGTCCAGTGTCCTGTGTCTATTCTCATTAAAATCACATGGACTCATTGGTACAGCTCTCCCTGTTCCAGTGTCCTGTGGTCCAGCTCTCCCTGTTCCTGTGTCCTGTGTCTATTCTCATTAAAATCACATGGACTCATTGGTACAGCTCTCCCTGTTCCAGTGTCCAGTGTCCTGTGTCTATTCTCATTAAAATCACATGGACTCATTGGTACAGCTCTCCCTGTTCCAGTGTCCTGTGTCTATTCTCATTAAAATCACATCCAGTGTCCAGTGTCCTGTGTCTATTCTCATTAAAATCACATGGACTCATTGGTACAGCTCTCCCTGTTCCAGTGTCCAGTGTCCTGTGTCTATTCTCATTAAAATCACATGGACTCATTGGTACAGCTCTCCCTGTTCCAGTGTCCTGTGTCCTGTGTCTATTCTCATTAAAATCACATGGACTCATTGGTACAGCTCTCCCTGTTCCAGTGTCCTGTGTCCTGTGTCTATTCTCATTAAAATCACATGGACTCATTGGTACAGCTCTCCCTGTTCCAGTGTCCTCATTGGTACAGTGTCCTGTGTCTATTCTCATTAAAATCTCATGGACTCATTGGTACAGCTCTCCCTGTTCCAGTGTCCTGTGTCCTGTGTCTATTCTCATTAAAATCACATGGACTCATTGGTACAGCTCTCCCTGTTCCAGTGTCCAGTGTCCTGTGTCTATTCTCATTAAAATCACAACTCATCACATGGACTCATTGGTACAGCTCTCCCTGTTCCAGTGTCCTGTGTCCTGTGTCTATTTTCATTAAAATCACATGGACTCATTGGTACAGCTCTCCCTGTTCCAGTGTCCTGTGTCCTGTGTCTATTCTCATTAAAATCACATGGACTCATTGGTACAGCTCTCCCTGTTCCAGTGTCCAGTGTCCAGTGTCCTGTGTCTATTTTCATTAAAATCACATGGACTCATTGGTACAGCTCTCCCTGTTCCAGTGTCCTGTGTCCTGTGTCCTGTGTCCTGTGTCTATTCTCATTAAAATCACATGGACTCATTGGTACAGCTCTCCCTGTTCCAGTGTCCAGTGTCCTGTGTCTATTTTCATTAAAATCACATGGACTCATTGGTACAGTGTCCTGTGTCTATTTTCATTAAAATCACATGGACTCTCCCTGTTCCAGTGTCCTGTGTCCTGTGTCCATCCCTGTGTGAATCTAAGTGTGCTATCTCTAATTCTCTCTCTCTCTCTCGGAGGACCTGAGCCCTAGGACCATGCCTCATGACTACCTGACATGATGACTCCTTGCTGTCCCCAGTCCACCTGGCTGTGCTGCTGCCCCGGTTTCAACTGTTCTGCCTGTGATTATTATTATTTGACCATGCTGGTCATTTATGAACATTTGAACATCTTGGCCATGTTCCCACCCGGCACAGCCAGAAGAGGACTGGCTACCCCTCAGAGCCTGGTTCCTCTCTAGGTTTCTTCCTAGGCTTTGGCCTTTCTAGGGAGTTTTTCCTAGCCACCGTGCTTCTACACCTGCATTGCTTGCTGTTTGGGGGTTTTAGGCTGGGATTCTGTACAGCACTTTGAGATATCAGCTGATGTACGAAGGGCTTTATAAATACATTTGATTTGTTCCAGTGTTTAGTGTCCTGTGTTCTGTTGTGCTTTTGGAAGGCCAAAGTTTCATAAGGACATATCAGAGATGGGGTTTTTTCTCTCCAGGAAATGGGTTGTATATGTTTATAGCTATTGTCATATAACTGGAAGGAAATATAGGGGCAACAGCTGATAGAAGGTGGAATCACCATTTCCCAGGAGTGTGCTGTACTGTACGTTTGATGCTTTTACAATATCTATATGATAGAACTATAGATCTAGAGGAGAGGTGTGTGTGTGTGTGTCATAAATCTGATGGGGGACAAAGTATGTGAGGATGGCTGGGGTGTGGTCTGTAGGGGGGTATGCCCCGTCGAGAAGCTGGAGAATTTAGCATTTTTTTCAAACACTTGAAACATTTTTTCTGCAATCTAGATCCATAATCATTATACTTAGTTCTATGTCTAAAAATATGTATGTATATATATTTTTCTGCATATCTAATAATACCTCTTGAGATGTATGTATCATCTTGACTGGTGGTTATTTTTGCAAAGAAACTAAATATGCTTTTCTGCTGAAATCTGGGTAAACAATTAAGAAGAATGTGAGTCTTATTCAGTACATTTAGTAATTGCTTGCTTTTTCCAAGTCTACCAACCTTTACCAGCAGGCATGCCAGCAAAGATAGAGCAGCTAGCTTGTCTAACTTCTTTTATTTATTTTACCTTTATTTAACTTGGCAAGTCCGTTAAGAACAAATTCTTATTTTCAATGACGGCCTAGGAACAGTGGGTTAACTGGTCTAGGAACAGTGGGTTAACTGGTCTAGGAACAGTGGGTTAACTGGTCTAGGAACAGTGGGTTAACTGGTCTAGGAACAGTGGGTTAACTGGTCTAGGAACAGTGGGTTAACTGGTCTAGGAACAGTGGGTTAACTGGTCTAGGAACAGTGGGTTAACTGGTCTAGGAACAGTGGGTTAACTGGTCTAGGAACAGTGGGTTAACTGCCTGTTCAGGGGCAGAACGACAGATTTGTACTTTGTCAGCTCGGGGGTTTGAACTTGCAACCTTCCGGTTACTTGTCCAACGCTCTAACCACTAGACTACCTTGCCGCCCCAACTACCTTGATTGACAGCCTGCAATGGCTTCTGGGTAGCTGGAACGAGTTTAAACCAACTTCATTAAATTGCTCGTAGTAATATATGCCATTTAGCAGACGCTTTTATCCAAAGCGACTTACAGTCATGTGTGCATACGTATAGGTGGTCCCGGGAATCGAACCCACTACCCTGGCGTTACAAGCGCCATGCTCTACCAACTGAGCTACAGAAGGACTATTACAGTATTACAGAGAAACTATGTGTCCCCTATGGGCATGACGTGTGTGTGTGTGTGTGTGTGTGTGTGTGTGTGTGTGTGTGTGTGTGTGTGTGTGTGTGTGTGTGTGTGTGTGTGTGTGTGTGTGTGTGTGTGTGTGTGTGTGTTGTAGTAGTTGTAAGACTCATAACTCCCAACTGCAGAGTGATTATCACAGTTTAAAGGAGATGGATCTCCCATGAGCCCTGCTGTTTATTGGCTTTAATTACAAGACTAATTACCCTCACACACACACACACACACACACACACACACACACACACACACACACACACACACACACACACACACACACACACACACACACACGTCTTTAGTATAAGGTCTGATTACCATCTTGGTGAGACGAGTCACGTATAGAGAAAGGAGGAAAATATCAGCTGGATTTAAATGTCCTCCATCTTGGGGAAACATCCATAAACTTCCTGTCGAACGAGGAACGAGGGAGAGCTCGGGTTTGTTGTTTTTGGAAAGTTTGTTGTTTTAGGAAGTTTTGAAAGTATATTGGAAAAAGTTGAATTGCTAGCTAGCTAGCCTTTTTGAGTTTGGATCCCGCGACGTGGTTGGCATCAGTTGCAGGGACCGCTACTATCTATCTAGAGGTCCTGCCGACTAAGGCCGGGTCTGAGGAGCTGTTTGGCGTAGCTGCTAGCCTAGCTGCTAGCTAGCTGTCTATCAGGCCTAGCTGCTAGCTAGCTGTCTATCAGGCCTAGCTGCTAGCTAGCTGTCTATCAGGCCTAGCTGCTAGCTAGCTGTCTATCAGGCCTAGCTGCTAGCCTAGCTGCTAGCTAGCTGTCTATCAGGCCTAGCTGCTAGCTAGCTGTCTATCAGGCCTAGCTGCTAGCCTAGCTGCTAGCTAGCTGTCTATCAGGCCTAGCTGCTAGCTAGCTGTCTATCAGGCCTAGCTGCTAGCTAGCTGTCTATCAGGCCTAGCTGCTAGCTAGCTGTCTAACAGGCCTAGCTGCTAGCTAGCTGTCTATCAGGCCTAGCTGCTAGCTAGCTGTCTATCAGGCCTAGCTGCTAGCTAGCTGTCTATCAGGCCTAGCTGCTAGCTAGCTGTCTATCAGGCCTAGCTGCTAGCCTAGCTGTCTATAAGGCCTAGCTGCTAGCCTAGCTGCCTAGCTGCTAGCCTAGCTGTCTATCAGGCCTAGCTGCTAGCCTAGCTGTCTATCAGGCCTAGCTGCTAGCCTAGCTGCTAGCTAGCTGTCTATCAGGCCTAGCTGCTAGCTAGCTGTCTATCAGGCCTAGCTGCTAGCTAGCTGTCTATCAGGCCTAGCTGCTAGCCTAGCTGCTAGCTAGCTGTCTATCAGGCCTAGCTGCTAGCCTAGCTGCTAGCTAGCTGTCTATCAGGCCTAGCTGCTAGCTAGCTGTCTATCAGGCCTAGCTGCTAGCCTAGCTGCTAGCTAGCTGTCTATCAGGCCTAGCTGCTAGCTAGCTGTCTATCAGGCCTAGCTGCTAGCTAGCTGTCTATCAGGCCTAGCTGCTAGCTAGCTGTCTATCAGGCTAGCTGCTAGCCTAGCTACTAGCTAGCTGTCTATCAGGCCTAGCTGCTAGCTAGCTGTCTATCAGGCCTAGCTGCTAGCTAGCTGTCTATCAGGCTAGCAGGGTTTTCTTGAGGGCTTGCATGCATCTCCCAACGCAGTTAGCCATTGTGTCCTGGGACCACGGATTGTCCCGGGCTTGTGGTTGTCTAGATCTATGCTGTTTGCTGCTGTTTTCATTCTTCCCTGCGACCTGTCCTGTCTGAAACTGAGAGGAGTTACAGAGTAACCTGTCCTGTCTGGAACTGAGAGGAGAGGAGTAACCTGTCCTGTCTGGAACTGAGAGGAGAGGAGTAACAGAGTAACCTGTCCTGTCTGGAACTGAGAGGAGTTACAGAGTAACCTGTCCTGTCTGGAACTGAGAGGAGTTACAGAGTAACCTGTCCTGTCTGGAACTGAGAGGAGAGGAGTAACCTGTCCTGTCTGGAACTGAGAGGAGTAACAGAGTAACCTGTCCTGTCTGAAACTGAGAGGAGCAACAGAGTAACCTGTCCTGTCTGGAACTGAGAGGAGCAACAGAGTAACCTGTCCTGTCTGAAACTGAGAGGAGTAACAGTATAACCTGTCCTGTCTGGAACTGAGAGGAGTAACAGTATAACCTGTCCTGTCTGGAACTGAGAGGAGTAACAGTATAACCTGTCCTGTCTGGAACTGAGACGAGCAACAGAGTAACCTGTCCTGTCTGGAACTGAGAGGAGAGGAGTAACCTGTCCTGTCTGGAACTGAGAGGAGTAACAGAGTAACCTGTCCTGTCTGGAACTGAGAGGAGTAACCTGTCCTGTCTGGAACTGAGAGGAGTAACAGAGTAACCTGTCCTGTCTGGAACTGAGAGGAGTAACCTGTCCTGTCTGGAACTGAGAGGAGAGGAGTAACCTGTCCTGTCTGGAACTGAGAGGAGTAACAGAGTAACCTGTCCTGTCTGAAACTGAGAGGAGTTACAGAGTAACCTGTCCTGTCTGAAACTGAGAGGAGCAACAGAGTAACCTGTCCAGACAGGACAGTCCACTCTAACCACTAGGCTACCCTGCCGTCCCTCCACTCTAACCACTAGGCTACCCTGCCGTCCCTCCACTCTAACCACTAGGCTACCCTGCCGTCCCTCCACTCTAACCACTAGGCTACCCTGCCGTCCCTCCACTCTAACCACTAGGCTACCCTGCCGTCCCTCCACTCTAACCACTAGGCTACCCTGCCGTCCCTCCACTCTAACCACTAGGCTACCCTGCCGTCCCTCCACTCTAACCACTAGGCTACCCTGCCATCCCTCCACTCTAACCACTAGGCTACCCTGCCGTCCCTCCACTCTAACCACTAGGCTACCCTGCCGTCCCTCCACTCTAACCACTAGGCTACCCTGCCGTCCCTCCACTCTAACCACTAGGCTACCCTGCCGTCCCTCCACTCTAACCACTAGGCTACCCTGCCGTCCCTCCACTCTAACCACTGTAACCGTCCCAACGTTACTAAGAAGACCGTGATCGTGAAACCAACCTTCTGTGCGTTCTGTGTGAACTCATCAAGTTCAAATAAACACAGGTAATATGTCTCTCTCTGGCTGGATCCCAAATGGTTCCCTATTGCCTGTGTAGTGCACTACTCCTGACCATGGCCCATAGGGAATAGGGGGCCATTTGACCAGGGCCCATAGGGAATAAGGTGCCATAGGGAATAGGGTGTCATTTGACTAAGGCCCATTGGGAATAGGGGCCATAGGGAATAGGGGCCATAGGGAATAGGGGCCATAGGGAATAGGGGCCATAGGGAATAGGGGCCGTAGGGAATAGGGACCATAGGGAATAGGGTGCCATTTGGAACAAATCCTGTTTCTAATGACAGAGGCCCAACAGAAAAACTCACTGATCTCTACTGTCTCTAATGACAGAGGCCCAACAGAACTCACTGATCTCTACTGTCTCTAATGATAGAGGCCCAACAGAACTCACTGATCTCTACTGTCTCTAATGATAGAGGCCCAACAGAAAAACTCACTGATCTCTACTGTCTCTAACGATAGAGGCCCAACAGAACTTCCTGATCTCTACTGTCTCTAATGACAGAGGCCCAACAGAACTCACTGATCTCTACTGTCTCTAATGACAGAGGCCCAACAGAACTCACTGATCTCTACTGTCTCTAACGATAGAGGCCCAACAGAACTTCCTGATCTCTACTGTCTCTAATGATAGAGGCCCAACAGAACTCACTGATCTCTACTGTCTCTAATGACAGAGGCCCAACAGAACTCACTGATCTCTAGTCTCTAACGAAAGAGGCCCAACAGAACTTCACTGATCTCTACTGTCTCTAACGAAAGAGGCCCAACAGAACTTCCTGACTGTCTCTACAACAGAAGTCTCTCTAACGACAGAGGCCCAACAGAAGAACTCACTGATCTCTACTGTCTCTAATGACAGAGGCCCAACAGAAGAACTCACTGATCTCTACTGTCTCTAATGATAGAGGCCCAACAGAACGCACTGATCTCTACTGTCTCTAATGACAGAGGCCCAACAGAACTTCCTGATCTCTACTGTCTCTAATGACAGAGGCCCAACTGAACTCACTGATCTCTACTGTCTCTAATGACAGAGGCCCAACAGAACTCACTGTTCTCTACTGTCTCTAATGACAGAGGCCCAACAGAACTTCCTGATCTCTACTGTCTCTAATGACAGAGGCCCAACAGAACTCACTGATCTCTACTGTCTCTAATGACAGAGGCCCAACAGAACTCACTGATCTCTACTGTCTCTAATGATAGAGGCCCAACAGAACTCACTGATCTCTACTGTCTCTAATGACAGAGGCCCAACAGAACTCACTGTTCTCTACTGTCTCTAATGACAGAGGCCCAACAGAACTTCCTGATCTCTACTGTCTCTAATGACAGAGGCCCAACAGAACTCACTGATCTCTACTGTCTCTAACGATAGAGGCCCAACAGAACTCACTGATCTCTACTGTCTCTAACAATAGAGGCCCAACAGAACTCACTGATCTCTACTGTCTCTAATGACAGAGGCCCAACAGAACTCACTGATCTCTACTGTCTCTAATGACAGAGGCCCAACAGAACTCACTGATCTCTACTGTCTCTAATGACAGAGGCCCAACAGAACTCACTGATCTCTACTGTCTCTAATGACAGAGGCCCAACAGAACTCACTGATCTCTACTGTCTCTAACGAAAGAGGCCCAACAGAACTTCCTGATCTCTACTGTCTCTAACGACAGAGGCCCAACAGAAGAACTCACTGATCTCTACTGTCTCTAATGACAGAGGCCCAACAGAACTCACTGATCTCTACTGTCTCTAACGAAAGAGGCCCAACAGAACTTCCTGATCTCTACTGTCTCTAACGACAGAGGCCCAACAGAAGAACTCACTGATCTCTACTGTCTCTAATGACAGAGGCCCAACAGAAGAACTCACTGATCTCTACTGTCTCTAATGATAGAGGCCCAACAGAACTCACTGATCTCTACTGTCTCTAATGACAGAGGCCCAACAGAACTCACTGATCTCTACTGTCTCTAATGACAGAGGCCCAACAGAACTCACTGATCTCTACTGTCTCTAATGACAGAGGCCCAACAGAACTTCCTGATCTCTACTGTCTCTAATGACAGAGGCCCAACAGAACTCACTGATCTCTACTGTCTCTAATGACAGAGGCCCAACAGAACTCACTGTCTTATCTACTGTCTCTAATGACAGAGGCCCAACAGAACTTCCTGATCTCTACTGTCTCTAATGACAGAGGCCCAACAGAACTCACTGATCTCTACTGTCTCTAACGATAGAGGCCCAACAGAAAAACTCACTGATCTCTACTGTCTCTAACGATAGAGGCCCAACAGAACTTCCTGATCTCTACTGTCTCTAATGACAGAGGCCCAACAGAACTCACTGATCTCTACTGTCTCTAATGACAGAGGCCCAACAGAACTCACTGATCTCTACTGTCTCTAATGACAGAGGCCCAACAGAACTCACTGATCTCTACTGTCTCTAATGACAGAGGCCCAACAGAACTCCTGATCTCTACTGTCTCTAACGACAGAGGCCCAACAGAACTCACTGATCTCTACTGTCTCTAATGACAGAGGCCCAACAGAACTCACTGATCTCTACTGTCTCTAACTCACAGAATCTCTACTGTCTCTAATGACAGAGGCCCAACAGAAGAACTCACTGATCTCTACTGTCTCTAATGACAGAGGCCCAACAGAACTCACTGATCTCTACTGTCTCTAATGACAGAGGCCCAACAGAACTCACTGATCTCTACTGTCTCTAATGACAGAGGCCCAACAGAACTCACTGATCTCTACTGTCTCTAATGACAGAGGCCCAACAGAACTCACTGATCTCTACTGTCTCTGACAGAGGCCCAACAGAACTACTGTCTCTAATGACAGAGGCCCAACAGAACTCACTGATCTCTACTGTCTCTAATGACAGAGGCCCAACAGAACTCACTGATCTCTACTGTCTCTAATGATAGAGGCCCAACAGAACTCACTGATCTCTACTGTCTCTAATGACAGAGGCCCAACTAATGACAGAGAACTCACTGATCTCTACTGTCTCTAATGACAGAGGCCCAACAGAACTCACTGATCTCTACTGTCTCTAATGACAGAGGCCCAACAGAACTCACTGATCTCTACTGTCTCTAATGACAGAGGCCCAACAGAACTCACTGATCTCTACTGTCTCTAATGACAGAGGCCCAACAGAACTCACTGATCTCTACTGTCTCTAATGACAGAGGCCCAACAGAACTCACTGATCTCTACTGTCTCTAATGACAGAGGCCCAACAGAACTTCCTGATCTCTACTGTCTCTAATGACAGAGGCCCAACAGAACTCACTGATCTCTACTGTCTCTAATGACAGAGGCCCAACAGAACTCACTGTTCTCTACTGTCTCTAATGACAGAGGCCCAACAGAACTTCCTGATCTCTACTGTCTCTAATGACAGAGGCCCAACAGAACTCACTGACTGTCTCTACTGTCTCTACTGTCTCTAATGATAGAGGCCCAACAGAACTCACTGATCTCTACTGTCTCTAACTGTCGATGACAGAGGCCCAACAGAACTCACTGATCTCTACTGTCTCTAATGACAGAGGCCCAACAGAACTCACTGTTCTCTACTGTCTCTAATGACAGAGGCCCAACAGAACTTCCTGATCTCTACTGTCTCTAATGACAGAGGCCCAACAGAACTCACTGATCTCTACTGTCTCTAACGATAGAGGCCCAACAGAACTCACTGATCTCTACTGTCTCTAATGATAGAGGCCCAACAGAACTCACTGATCTCTACTGTCTCTAATGACAGAGGCCCAACAGAACTCACTGATCTCTACTGTCTCTAATGATAGAGGTCCAACAGAACTCACTGATCTCTACTGTCTCTAATGACAGAGGCCCAACAGAACTCACTGATCTCTACTGTCTCTAATGACAGAGGCCCAACAGAACTCACTGATCTCTACTGTCTCTAATGACAGAGGCCCAACAGAACTTACTGATCTCTACTGTCTCTAATGACAGAGGCCCAACAGAACTCACTGATCTCTACTGTCTCTAATGACAGAGGCCCAACAGAACTCACTGATCTCTACTGTCTCTAATGATAGAGGCCCAACAGAACTCACTGATCTCTACTGTCTCTAACGACAGAGGCCCAACAGAACTCACTGATCTCTACTGTCTCTAACGACAGAGGCCCAACAGAACTCACTGATCTCTACTGTCTCTAATGACAGAGGCCCAACAGAAGAACTCACTGATCTCTACTGTCTCTAATGATAGAGGTCCAACAGAACTCACTGATCTCTACTGTCTCTAATGACAGAGGCCCAACAGAACTCACTGATCTCTACTGTCTCTAATGACAGAGGCCCAACAGAACTCACTGATCTCTACTGTCTCTAATGACAGAGGCCCAACAGAACTTCCTGATCTCTACTGTCTCTAATGACAGAGGCCCAACAGAACTCACTGATCTCTACTGTCTCTAATGACAGAGGCCCAACAGAACTCACTGTTATCTACTGTCTCTAATGACAGAGGCCCAACAGAACTTCCTGATCTCTACTGTCTCTAATGACAGAGGCCCAACAGAACTCACTGATCTCTACTGTCTCTAACGATAGAGGCCCAACAGAACTCACTAACGACAGAGGCCCAACAGAATCTCTACTGTCTCTAATGACAGAGGCCCAAAAGAACTCACTGATGTCTACTGTCTCTAATGACAGAGGCCCAACAGAACTTCCTGATCTCTACTGTCTCTAATGACAGAGGCCCAACAGAACTCACTGATCTCTACTGTCTCTAACGATAGAGGCCCAACAGAACTCACTGATCTCTACTGTCTCTAACAATAGAGGCCCAACAGAACTCACTGATCTCTACTGTCTCTAATGACAGAGGCCCAACAGAACTCACTGATCTCTACTGTCTCTAATGATAGAGGCCCAACAGAACTCACTGATCTCTACTGTCTCTAATGACAGAGGCCCAACAGAACTCACTGATCTCTACTGTCTCTAATGACAGAGGCCCAACAGAACTCACTGATCTCTACTGTCTCTAATGACAGAGGCCCAACAGAACTCACTGATCTCTACTGTCTCTAATGACAGAGGCCCAACAGAACTCACTGATCTCTACTGTCTCTAATGACAGAGGCCCAACAGAACTCACTGATCTCTACTGTCTCTAATGACAGAGGCCCAACAGAACTCACTGATCTCTACTGTCTCTGACAGAGGCCCAACAGAAATGACAGAGGCCCAACAGAACTCACTGATCTCTACTGTCTCTAATGACAGAGGCCCAACAGAACTCACTGATCTCTACTGTCTCTAATGACAGAGGCCCAACAGAACTCACTGATCTCTACTGTCTCTAACGACAGAGGCCCAACAGAACTCACTGATCTCTACTGTCTCTAATGACAGAGGCCCAACAGAACTCACTGATCTCTACTGTCTCTAATGACAGAGGCCCAACAGAACTCACTGATCTCTACTGTCTCTAATGACAGAGGCCCAACAGAACTCACTGATCTCTACTGTCTCTAATGACAGAGGCCCAACAGAACTCACTGATCTCTACTGTCTCTAATGACAGAGGCCCAACAGAACTCACTGATCTCTACTGTCTCTAATGACAGAGGCCCAACAGAACTCACTGATCTCTACTGTCTCTAATGACAGAGGCCCAACAGAACTCACTGATCTCTACTGTCTCTAATGACAGAGGCCCAACAGAACTCAGAACTGTCTCTAACGACAGAGGCCCAACAGAACTCACTGATCTCTACTGTCTCTAATGACAGAGGCCCAACAGAACTCACTGATCTCTATCTCTACTGTCTCTAATGACAGAGGCCCAACAGAACTCACTGATCTCTACTGTCTCTAATGACAGAGGCCCAACAGAACTCACTGATCTCTACTGTCTCTAATGACAGAGGCCCAACAGAAGAACTCACTCTACTGATCTCTACTGTCTCTAATGACAGAGGCCCAACAGAACTCACTGATCTCTACTGTCTCTAATGACAGAGGCCCAACAGAACTCACTGATCTCTACTGTCTCTAATGACAGAGGCCCAACAGAACTCACTGATCTCTACTGTCTCTAATGACAGAGGAGAACTCACTGATCTCTACTGGACAGAGGCCCAACAGAACTCTACTGTCTCTAATCCCAACAGAACTACTGTCTCTAATGACAGAGGCCCAACAGAACTCACTGATCTCTACTGTCTCTAATGACAGAGGCCCAACAGAACTTCCTGATCTCTACTGTCTCTAACGACAGAGGCCCAACAGAAAAACTCACAGATCTCTACTGTCTCTAATGATAGAGGCCCAACAGAACTCACTGATCTCTACTGTCTCTAATGATAGAGGCCCAACAGAACTCACTGATCTCTACTGTCTCTAACGACAGAGGCCCAACAGAACTCACTGATCTCTACTGTCTCTAATGACAGAGGCCCAACAGAACTCACTGATCTCTACTGTCTCTAATGACAGAGGCCCAACAGAACTCACTGTTCTCTACTGTCTCTAATGACAGAGGCCCAACAGAATAACTTCCTGATCTCTGGTAATGTGATGTTTCTTATCAGTGAGCTGGTTTAATTGACAGGATATCCCTCCGTGCTGCAAAGCATCGACATGGTTCATGGTTTATAAACATTATCCACGGCTCCTACGCCGAGGGTGCATCCCAAATGGCTCCCTATTCTCTTTGAAGTGCACTACATTTGACCAGGGTCTATAGGGACACCCATAGGGCTCTGGTTAGAACTAGTGCACTACATTTGACCAGGGTCTATAGGGGAATAGGGCTCTGGTTAGAACTAATGCACTACATTTGACCAGGGTCTATAGAGGGAATAGGGCTCTGGCCCAACAGAACTAGTGCACTACATTTGACCAGGGTCTATAGGGCCCAACAGAAATAGTGCTCTGGTTAGAACTAGTGCACTACATTTGACCAGGGTCTATAGGGGGAATAGGGCTCTGGTTAGAACTAGTGCACTACATTTGACCAGGGTCTATAGGGGAATAGGGCTTGTTAGAACTAGTGCATTACATTTGACCAGGGTCTATAGGGGAATAGGGCTCTGGTCTAGAACTAGTGCACTACATTTGACCAGGGTCTATAGGGGAATAGGGCTCTGGTTAGAACTAGTGCACTACATTTGACCAGGGTCTATAGGGGAATAGGGCTCTGGTTAGAACTAGTGCACTACATTTGACCAGGGTCTATAGGGGAATAGGGCTCTGGTTAGAACTAGTGCACTACATTTGACCAGGGTCTATAGGGGAATAGGGCTCTGGTTAGAACTAGTGCACTACATTTGACCAGGGTCTATAGGGGAATAGGGCTCTGGTTTGAACTAGTGCACTACATTTGACCAGGGTCTATAGGGGAATAGGGCTCTGGTTAGAACTAGTGCACTACATTTGACCAGGGTCTATAGGGGAATAGGGCTCTGGTTAGAACTAGTGCACTACATTTGACCAGGGTCTATAGGGGAATAGGGCTCTGGTTAGAACTAGTGCACTACATTTGACCAGGGTCTAGGGGAATAGGGCTCTGGGAATAACAGAACTCACTACATTTGACCAGGGTCTATAGGGGAATAGGGCTCTGGTTAGAACTAGTGCACTACATTTGACCAGGGTCTATAGGGGAATAGGGCTCTGGTTAGAACTAGTGCACTACATTTGACCAGGGTCTATAGGGGAATAGGGCTCTGGTTAGAACTAGTGCACTACATTTGACCAGGGTCTATAGGGACACCCATAGTGCTCTGGTTAGAACTAGTGCACTACATTTGACCAGGGTCTATAGGGACACCCATAGTGCTCTGGTTAGAACTAGTGCACTACATTTGACCAGGGTCTATAGGGGAATAGGGCTCTGGTTAGAACTAGTGCACTACATTTGACCAGGGTCTATAGGGGAATAGGGCTCTTGTTAGAACTAGTGCACTACATTTGACCAGGGTCTATAGGGGAATAGGGCTCTGGTTAGAACTAGTGCACTACATTTGACCAGGGTCTATAGGGGAATAGGGCTCTGGTTAGAACTAGTGCACTACATTTGACCAGGGTCTATAGGGGAATAGGGCTCTGGTTAGAACTAGTGCACTACATTTGACCAGGGTCTATAGGGGAATAGGGCTCTGGTTAGAACTAGTGCACTACATTTGACCAGGGTCTATAGGGGAATAGGGCTCTGGTTAGAACTAGTGCACTACATTTGACCAGGGTCTATAGGGGAATAGGGCTCTGGTTTGAACTAGTGCACTACATTTGACCAGGGTCTATAGGGGAATAGGGCTCTGGTTAGAACTAGTGCACTACATTTGACCAGGGTCTATAGGGACACCCATAGTGCTCTGGTTAGAACTAGTGCACTACATTTGACCAGGGTCTATAGGGACACCCATAGTGCTCTGGTTAGAACTAGTGCACTACATTTGACCAGGGTCTATAGGGGAATAGGGCTCTGGTTAGAACTAGTGCACTACATTTGACCAGGGTCTATAGGGGAATAGGGCTCTGGTTAGAACTAGTGCACTACATTTGACCAGGGTCTATAGGGGAATAGGGCTCTGGTTAGAACTAGTGCACTACATTTGACCAGGGTCTATAGGGGAATAGGGCTCTGGTTAGAACTAGTGCACTACATTTGACCAGGGTCTATAGGGGAATAGGGTGCCAGTCGGGACAGACTGTTTAACTCTGTTCTGATCATCTACATTCTTTGGTGGGGCTGCGGTCCTCTGGGGGCAATGTTAAATCAGACCGACTCACTTCCTGTCTCTGAAGCAGCCAGGGATCTTCACATAGAGGTCGTTTTAATGTCTTCATATAGAGGTAGTTTTACTGTTGTCTTCATAAAGAGGTAGTTTTAATGTCTTCATATAGAGGTAGTTTTAATGTCTTCACATAGAGGTAGTTTTAATGTTGTCTTCATATAGAGGTAGTTTTAATGTCTTCATATAGAGGTAGTTTTAATGTCTTCATATAGAGGTAGTTTTAATGTCTTCATATAGAGGTAGTTTTAATGTTGTCTTCACATAGAGGTAGTTTTAATGTCTTCATATAGAGGTAGTTTTAATGTCTTCATATAGAGGTAGTTTTAATGTTGTCTTCATATAGAGGTAGTTTTAATGTTGTCTTCATATAGAGGTAGTTTTAATGTTGTCTTCACATAGAGGTAGTTTTAATGTCTTCATATAGAGGTAGTTTTAATGTCTTCATATAGAGGTAGTTTTAATGTCTTCATATAGAGGTAGTTTTAATGTTGTCTTCATATAGAGTAGTTTTAATGTAGTTTTAATAGTTTTAATGTCTTCATATAGAGGTAGTTTTAATGTTGTCTTCATATAGAGGTAGTTTTAATGTCTTCATATAGAGGTAGTTTTAATGTCTTTAGAGGTAGTTTTAATGTCTTCATATAGAGGTAGTTTTAATGTTGTCTTCACATAGAGGTAGTTTTAATGTCTTCATATAGAGGTAGTTTTAATGTCTTCATATAGAGGTAGTTTTAATGTTGTCTTCATATAGAGGTAGTTTTAATGTTGTCTTCACATAGAGGTAGTTTTAATGTCTTCATATAGAGGTAGTTTTAATGTTGTCTTCACATAGAGGTAGTTTTAATGTTGTCTTCACATAGAGGTAGTTTTAATGTCTTCATATAGAGGTAGTTTTAATGTCTTCATATAGAGGTAGTTTTAATGTTGTCTTCATATAGAGTAGTTTTAGTTTTAATGTTTTTGTCTTCATATAGAGGTAGTTTTAATGTTGTCTTCATAGAGGTAGATGTAGTTTTAATAGTTTTTGTCTTCATATAGAGGTAGTTTTAATGTCTTCATATAGAGGTAGTTTTAATGTTGTCTTCATATAGAGGTAGTTTTAATGTCTTCATATAGAGGTAGTTTTAATGTCTTCATATAGAGGTAGTTTTAATGTTGTCTTCATATAGAGGTAGTTTTAATGTTGTCTTCATATAGAGGTAGTTTTAATGTTGTCTTCATATAGAGGTAGTTTTAATGTCTTCATATAGAGGTAGTTTTAATGTCTTCATATAGAGGTAGTTTTAATGTTGTCTTCATATAGAGGTAGTTTTAATGTTGTCTTCATATAGAGGTAGTTTTAATGTTGTCTTCATATAGAGGTAGTTTTAATGTCTTCATATAGAGGTTTTAGTTTTAAAGTTTTAATGTTGTCTTCATATAGAGGTAGTTTTAATGTTGTCTTCATATAGAGGTAGTTTTAATGTTGTCTTCATATAGAGGTAGTTTTAATGTCTTCATATAGAGGTAGTTTTAATGTCTTCATATAGAGGTAGTTTTAATGTCTTCATATAGAGGTAGTTTTAATGTTAGAGGTAGTTTTAATGTCTTCATATAGAGGTAGTTTTAATGTTGTCTTCATATAGAGGTAGTTTTAATGTTGTCTTCATATAGAGGTAGTTTTAATGTCTTCATATAGAGGTAGTTTTAATGTTGTCTTCATATAGAGGTAGTTTTAATGTTTCATATAGAGGTAGTTTTAATGTCTTCACATAGAGGTAGTTTTTTTTATATAGAGGTAGTTTTAATGTCTTCATATAGAGGTAGTTTTAATGTCTTCATATAGAGGTAGTTTTAATGTTGTCTTCATATAGAGGTAGTTTTAATGTTGTCTTCATATAGAGGTAGTTTTAATGTCTTCATATAGAGGTAGTTTTAATGTCTTCACATAGAGGTAGTTTTAATGTTGTCTTCATATAGAGGTAGTTTTAATGTCTTCAGTTTTAATAGAGGTAGTTTTAATGTCTTCATATAGAGGTAGTTTTAATGTCTTCATATAGAGGTAGTTTTAATGTCTTCATATAGAGGTAGTTTTAATGTCTTCATATAGAGGTTTTAGTTTTAATGTTTTGTCTTCATATAGAGGTAGTTTTAATGTCTTCATATAGAGGTAGTTTTAATGTTGTCTTCATATAGAGGTAGTTTTAATGTTGTCTTCATATAGAGGTAGTTTTAATGTCTTCATATAGAGGTAGTTTTAATGTCTTCATATAGAGGTAGTTTTAATGTTGTCTTCATATAGAGGTAGTTTTAATGTTGTCTTCATATAGAGGTAGTTTTAATGTCTTCATATAGAGGTAGTTTTAATGATGTCTTCATATAGAGGTAGTTTTAATGTCTTCATATAGAGGTAGTTTTAATGTCATATAGAGGTAGTTTTAATGTTGTTCATATAGAGGTAGTTTTAGTTTTAAGGTAGTTTTTGTCTTCATATAGAGGTAGTTTTAATGTCTTCATATAGAGGTAGTTTTAATGTCTTCATATAGAGTTTTAATGTAGTTTTAATGTCTTCATATAGAGGTAGTTTTAATGTTGTCTTCATATAGTTTTAAGGTAGTTTTAATGTTGTCTTCATATAGAGGTAGTTTTAATGTCTTCACATAGAGGTAGTTTTAATGTTGTCTTCATATAGAGGTAGTTTTAATGTCTTCATATAGAGGTAGTTTTAATGTCTTCATATAGAGGTAGTTTTAATGTCTTCATATAGAGGTAGTTTTAATGTCTTTATAGAGGTAGTTTTAATGTCTTCATATAGAGGTAGTTTTAATGTCTTCATATAGAGGTAGTTTTAATGTCTTCATATAGAGGTAGTTTTAATGTTTTAGGTAGTTTTAATGTCTGTCTTCATATAGAGGTAGTTTTAATGTTGTAGTTTTAATGTCTTCATATAGAGGTAGTTTTAATGTTGTCTTCATATAGAGGTAGTTTTAATGTCTTCATATAGAGTTTTATGTTGTCTTTTAAGGTAGTTTTGTCTTCATATAGAGGTAGTTTTAATGTCTTCATATAGAGGTAGTTTTAATGTCTTCATATAGAGGTAGTTTTAATGTCTTCATATAGAGGTAGTTTTAATGTCTTCATATAGAGGTAGTTTTATGTTGTCTTTAATGTTGTCTTCATATAGAGGTAGTTTTAATGTCTTCATATAGAGGTAGTTTTAATGTCTTCATATAGAGGTAGTTTTAATGTTTTAATGTCTGTCTTCATATAGAGGTAGTTTTAATGTCTTCATATAGAGGTAGTTTTAATGTTGTTAGAGGTAGTTTTAATGTCTTCTTCATATAGAGGTAGTTTTAATGTCTGTCTTCATATAGAGGTAGTTTTAATGTTGTCTTCATATAGAGGTAGTTTTTTAATGTCTTCATATAGAGGTAGTTTTAATGTTGTCTTCATATAGAGGTAGTTGTCTTCATATAGAGGTAGTTGTCTTCATATAGAGGTAGTTTTAATGTCTTCATATAGAGGTAGTTTTAATGTCTTCATATAGAGGTAGTTTTAATGTCTTCATATAGAGGTAGTTTTAATGTCTTCATATAGAGTAGTTTAGTTTTAATGTCTTCATATAGAGGTAGTTTTAATGTCTTCATATAGAGGTAGTTTTAATGTCTTCATATAGAGGTAGTTTTAATGTTGTCTTCATATAGAGGTAGTTTTAATGTCTTCATATAGAGGTAGTTTTAATGTTGTCTTCACATAGAGGTAGTTTTAATGTTGTCTTCATATAGAGGTAGTTTTAATGTTGTCTTCATATAGAGGTAGTTTTAATGTCTTCATATAGAGGTAGTTTTAATGTTGTCTTCATATAGAGGTAGTTTTAATGTCTTCATATAGAGGTAGTTTTAATGTCTTCACATAGAGGTAGTTTTAATGTTGTCTTCATATAGAGGTAGTTTTAATGTCTAATAGTTTTAATGTCTTCATATAGAGGTAGTTTTAATGTCTTCATATAGAGGTAGTTTTAATGTCTTCATAGGTAGTTTTAATGTCTTCATATAGAGGTAGTTTTAATGTCTTCACATAGAGGTAGTTTTAATGTCTTCATATAGAGGTAGTTTTAATGTCTTCATATAGAGGTAGTTTTAATGTCTTCATATAGAGGTAGTTTTAATGTCTTCATATAGAGGTAGTTTTAATGTCTTCATATAGTTTTAATGTCTTCATATAGAGGTAGTTTTAATGTCTTCACATAGAGTAGTTTTAGTTTTAAGGTAGTTTTAATGTCTTCATATAGAGGTAGTTTTAATGTCTTCATATAGAGGTAGTTTTAATGTCTTCATATAGAGGTAGTTTTAATGTCTTCATATAGAGGTAGTTTTAATGTTGTCTTCATATAGAGGTAGTTTTAATGTCTTCATATAGAGGTAGTTTTAATGTCTTCATATAGAGGTAGTTTTAATGTTGTCTTCATATAGAGGTAGTTTTAATGTCTTCATATAGAGGTAGTTTTAATGTCTTCATATAGAGGTAGTTTTAATGTCTTCATATAGAGGTAGTTTTAATGTTGTCTTCATATAGAGGTAGTTTTAATGTCTTCATATAGAGGTAGTTTTAATGTTGTCTTCATATAGAGGTAGTTTTAATGTCTTCATATAGAGGTAGTTTTAATGTCTTCATATAGAGGTAGTTTTAATGTCTTCATATAGAGGTAGTTTTAATGTCTTCATATAGAGGTAGTTTTAATGTCTTCATATAGAGGTAGTTTTAATGTCTTCATATAGAGGTAGTTTTAATGTCTTCATATAGAGGTAGTTTTAATGTCTTCATATAGAGGTAGTTTTAATGTCTTCATATAGAGGTAGTTTTAATAGTTTTAATGTCTTCATATAGAGGTAGTTTTAATGTCTTCATATAGAGGTAGTTTTAATGTCTTCATATAGAGGTAGTTTTAATGTCTTCATATAGAGGTAGTTTTAATGTCTTCATATAGAGGTAGTTTTAATGTCTTCATATAGAGGTAGTTTTAATGTCTTCATATAGAGGTAGTTTTAATGTCTTCATATAGAGGTAGTTTTAATGTCTTCATATAGAGGTAGTTTTAATGTCTTCATATAGAGGTAGTTTTAATGTTGTCTTCATATAGAGGTAGTTTTAATGTCTTCATATAGAGGTAGTTTTAATGTCTTCATATAGAGGTAGTTTTAATGTCTTCATATAGAGGTAGTTTTAATGTTGTCTTCATATAGAGGTAGTTTTAATGTTGTCTTCATATAGAGGTAGTTTTAATGTCTTCATATAGAGGTAGTTTTAATGTCTTCATATAGAGGTAGTTTTAATGTTGTCTTCATATAGAGGTAGTTTTAATGTTGTCTTCATATAGAGGTAGTTTTAATGTTGTCTTCATATAGAGGTAGTTTTAATGTCTTCATATAGAGGTAGTTTTAATGTCTTCATATAGAGGTAGTTTTAATGTCTTCATATAGAGGTAGTTTTAATGTTGTCTTCACATAGAGGTAGTTTTAATGTCTTCATATAGAGGTAGTTTTAATGTCTTCATATAGAGGTAGTTTTAATGTCTTCATATAGAGGTAGTTTTAATGTCTTCATATAGAGGTAGTTTTAATGTCTTCATATAGAGGTAGTTTTAATGTCTTCATATAGAGGTAGTTTTAATGTTGTCTTCATATAGAGGTAGTTTTAATGTTGTCTTCATATAGAGGTAGTTTTAATGTCTTCATATAGAGGTAGTTTTAATGTCTTCATATAGAGGTAGTTTTAATGTCTTCATATAGAGGTAGTTTTAATGTCTTCATATAGAGGTAGTTTTAATGTTGTCTTCATATAGAGGTAGTTTTAATGTCTTCATATAGAGGTAGTTTTAATGTTGTCTTCATATAGAGGTAGTTTTAATGTTGTCTTCATATAGAGGTAGTTTTAGTTTTAAGGTAGTTTTAATGTCTTCATATAGAGGTAGTTTTAATGTCTTCATATAGAGGTAGTTTTAATGTCTTCATATAGAGGTAGTTTTAATGTCTTCATATAGAGGTAGTTTTAATGTCTTCATATAGAGGTAGTTTTAATGTTGTCTTCATATAGAGGTAGTTTTAATGTTGTCTTCACATAGAGGTAGTTTTAATGTCTTCATATAGAGGTAGTTTTAATGTCTTCATATAGAGGTAGTTTTAATGTTGTCTTCATATAGAGGTAGTTTTAATGTTGTCTTCATATAGAGGTAGTTTTAATGTCTTCATATAGAGGTAGTTTTAATGTCTTCATATAGAGGTCGTTTTAATGTTGTCTTCATATAGAGGTAGTTTTAATGTCTTCACATAGAGGTAGTTTTAATGTTGTCTTCACATAGAGGTAGTGGTCAATGACATTCAGTATAAAGTAGATCAGGACAAATGGTCACATCCAGTAGCCAAAGCCCTCCACTCCAGACAGAGTTAAGAGAGCAGTGTGAGTAAAATAAGATATGAATGGTATCTGTGAGAGGACAAGAGAACAAAACAAGGAGAGAACTGGAGAGATAGAGATTTAAAGCCCTTGAATTGAATTGAGGGGAGGGGGGTAGTGGAGAAATAGAGAGAGAGGGGGAAAGAGAGGGGGAGTGGTAGAGAAATAGAGAGAGACAGGGGGTATTTGGAAACCCTTAGGCATGACCCTGTTGATGGACCGCTAGAACAACATCGCGACAGGATAAGGAGAGAGAAAAAGAGAGAAAAAGAGAGAAAAGGGGAGGGAAAGAGAGACAAAGAAAGAGATACTGAGAGAGAAAGCGAGAGAGAGAGGGTGATGAGCTGACCCCGTTAGCTCCTAACTTCCCCTCTCCTCCTCTCATCAATGTGACATGCATTACCATCACAGTGTAGACTAAAGGCCTCCACTCCTACAGTCCGCTCCTCTACTGCCACTCACAATCACTGATACACAGAGCCACACAGTACAGAGATATAGCAGGACCAATGGAGATGCACAGAGATAGCAGGACCAATGGAGATATCAGGACCAATGGAGATACACAGAGATAGCAAGAAGGACAGAGATAGACAGAGAGAGCAGGACCAATGGAGATACACAGAGATAGCAAGAAGGACAGAGATAGACAGAGAGAGCAGGACCAATGGAGATACACAGAGATAGCAAGAAGGACAGAGATAGACAGAGAGAGCAGGACCAATGGAGATGTACAGAGATAGCAAGAAGGACAGAGATAGACAGAGAGAGCAGGACCAATGGAGATACACAGAGATAGCAAGAAGGACAGAGATAGACAGAGAGAGCAGGACCAATGGAGATACACAGAGATAGCAAGAAGGACAGAGATAGACAGAGAGAGCAGGACAAACAGAGATAGCAGGACCAACCAAGATACACAGAGATAGCAGGACCAATGGAGATACACAGAGATAGCAAGAAGGACAGAGATAGACAGAGATAGCAGGACCAATGGAGATGCACAGAGATAGCAAGAAGGACAGAGATAGACAGAGAGAGCAGGACCAATGGAGATGCACAGAGATAGCAAGAAGGACAGAGATAGACAGAGATAGCAGGACCAATGGAGATATCAGGACCAATGGAGATACACAGAGATAGCAGGACCAACAGAGATATCAGGACCAATGGAGATACACAGAGATAGCAAGAAGGACAGAGATAGACAGAGAGAGCATGACCAACAGAGATACACAGAGATAGCAAGAAGGACAGAGATAGACAGAGAGAGCAGGACAAACAGAGATAGCAGGACCAACCAAGATACACAGAGATAGCAGGACCAATGGAGATACACAGAGATAGCAAGACCAATAGAGATACACAGAGATAGCAGGACCAACAGAGATATCAGGACCAATGGAGATACACAGAGATAGCAGGACCAATGGAGATATCAGGACCAATGGGGATACACAGAGATAGCAAGAAGGACAGAGATAGACAGAGATAGCAGGACCAACAGAGATAGCAGGACCAACAGAGATACACAGAGATAGCAGGACCAACAGAGATACACAGAGATAGCAGGACCAACAGAGATAGCAGGACCAACAGAGATAGCAGGACCAACAGAGATAGCAGGACCAACAGAGATAGCAGGACCAACAGAGATAAACAGAGATAGCAGGACCAACAGAGATAGCAGGACCAACAGAGATAGCAGGACCAACAGAGATAGCAGGACCAACAGAGATAGCAGGACCAACAGAGATATCAGGACCAACAGAGATAGCAGGACCAACAGAGATACACAGAGATAGCAGGACCAACAGAGATATCAGGACCAACAGAGATAGCAGGACCAACAGAGATACACAGAGATAGCAGGACCAACAGAGATAGCAGGACCAACAGAGATACACAGAGATAGCAGGACCAACAGAGATAGCAGGACCAACAGAGATAGCAGGACCAACAGAGATAGCAGGACCAACAGAGATAGCAGGACCAACAGAGATACAGGACAAACAGAGGGACCAACAGAGATAGCAGGACAAACAGAGATAGGACCAACAGGACCAACAGAGTAGCAGGACAACAGAGGACCAACAGCAGGACCAACAGAGATAGCAGGACCAACAGAGATACACAGAGATAGCAGGACCAACAGAGATAGCAGGACCAACAGAGATAGCATGACCAACAGAGATAGCAGGACCAACTGAAAAACACTACTTCACTTCTCTCTCTGTGCTCTACCCCACAACCCAGGACCAACTGAAAAAACTACTTCACTCCTCTCTGTGCTCTACCCCACAACCCAGGACCAACTGAAAAACACTACTTCACTTCTCTCTCTGTGCTCTACCCCACAACCCAGGACCAACTGAAAACACTACTTCACTTCTCTCTCTGTGCTCTACCCCCACAACCCAGGACCAACTGAAAACACTACTTCACTTCTCTCTCTGTGCTCTACCCCCACAACCCAGGAACAACTGAAAAACACTACTTCACTTCTGTCTCTGTGCTCTACCCCCACAACCCAGGACCAACTGAAAACACTACTTCACTTCTCTCTCTGTGCTCTACCCCCACAACCCAGGAACAACTGAAAAACACTACTTCACTTCTGTCTCTGTGCTCTACCCCCACAACCCAGGACCAACTGAAAAAAGCCCTGTCATGGATTTCTGCTCAATTTCTTTGCAACACTGAGAATGATTATGGTTGAGGATAGGGGAGGAGAAGACAAGACAAGAAAGAGAAGAGAAGAGAGAGAGAAGGAGAGGAGAGGAGAGGGGAGGGGAGAGGGAGAGGAGAGGAGAGGAGAGAGGAGAGAGGAGAGGAGAGGAGAGGAGAGGAGAGGAGAGGAGAGGAGAGGAGAGGAGAGGAGAGGAGAGGAGAGAGGAGAGGGAGAGAGAGGAGAGGAGAGGAGGGAGAGGAGAGGAGGAGAGAGGAGAGGAGAGGAGAGGAGAGGAGAGGAGAGGAGAGGAGAGGGGGGAGGGAGGAGAGGAGAGGAGAGGAGGGAGAGGAGAGGAGAGGAGAGGAGAGAGGAGAGGAGAGGAGAGGAGAGGAGAGGAGAGGAGAGGAGGGTGTCGGGGTCTGACACGGGTATTTGCGCCACAACTGGTTTGGCAAAACAATGTGTTCCAAAGTCCATCTTCCGCTGACTTGAATGATCAGAGGTTTGAGTGGTTAGTTAAACCGTTCAGACCGCCCCCTCAGGGCAGGCGCTGCCGTTGTGCTACATGACCTAAGACGATTGGCCCTCCAGAGCAGAGCACTGCAGAGGGAAGAGGGTGTAATTTCGGGATGCAGGCCCCATGTTTTCTGCATTGGCTTTGAGCACGTAGCGTGTCCAATTAATCATCTCTTGAAGTGAACAATATTTTGGATAAGCCACGAGGGTTAGGAACCGAACGTCCACATTATTTCACATTTTAATGACAACAACAATATTTGGATCCAGTTTTGTTATGGAGAACGTTGATCTGACCGGCCCGTGGTAAGAAGCTGTCGTGTTTAGACTCGTCAGTGAGGAGTCTGACAAGGTTTTTAATTTGAATCGGGGTCCATGCTGCTTGAATCGGGGGGGGCACATTTTGATGTGACACCAGGGTCATGTTCATAGGGCGCACTGTTGCAAAAAAAGGTTTATAAGCAGAAAATTAAAACAAGCGTGTCTTATTGGACAAATTGAGACAGTGTCTCCTGTTTCAAATTGTTTCAGAGTGTTTTCTTCTGTTTCGCGCCTTCTGAACATGACCCAGGCCCTGACAATTAGGCCATTGAACCATTGGGCAGGGTCTGTTACAGCTCTGAGAGTTGGGCTGACGCAGAGACGTAGAGCAAGATAGATAGAGAGACAGAGACAGAGACAGAGAAAGAAAGAGAAAGAGAAAGAGAGAAAGAGAGAGCGAGAGAGAGAGAGAGAGGCTGAGTAAGAGAGGAACAGAGAGAGAGTGAGAGAAAAGGAGAGAGAGAGAGGGGGGAGAGAGACAGGAAAAGAGACAGGGAGGCTGGGTAAGTCCTCATGGTTCTGTTCCACTTTCAGAGAGGGCCATGCTCAAGGGCACATCGAAATAGCCTTTGTCGGCTTGGGGATTTGAACCCGGCAACCTTTTCAGTTACTGGGTCAACACTCCGGGAAACCTTATCTTGATTATTGTCCAGTGCTGTAAGGAAACACCAAGTTAAGCTGCAGAACAGAGCGGCACGTCTTGCTCTTCATTGTAATCAGAGGGCTGATATTAATACTATACCAGTCTCTCTCTCTTGGTTAAGAGTTGAGGAGAGACCGACTGCATCACTTCTTGTTTTTTATAAGAAACATTAATGTGTTGGAAAATCCCAAATTGTTTGCATCGTCAACTTACACACAGCTCTGACACACACACACTAGGCCCCAGCAGACATGCCACCAGGGGTCTTGTCACAGTCCCCCCAGCAGACATGCCACCAGGGGTCTTTTCACAGTCCCCCCAGCAGACATGCCACCAGGGGTCTTGTCACAGTCCCCCCAGCAGACATGCCACCAGGGGTCTTGTCACAGTCCCCCCAGCAGACATGCCACCAGGGGTCTTTTCACAGTCCCCCCAGCAGACATGCCACCAGGGGTCTTGTCACAGTCCCCACAGTAGACATGCCACCAGGGGTCTTTTCACAGTCCCCCCAGCAGACATGCCACCAGGGGTCTTTTCACAGTCCCCCCCAGCAGACATGCCACCAGGGGTCTTTTCACAGTCCCCACAGTAGACATGCCACCAGGGGTCTTGTCACAGTCCTACTGGTTGTCTGTACTGACATGTGACCTACTGGTTGTCTGGACTGACGTGTGACCTACTGGCTGTGTGTCTGTACTGACATGTGACCTACTGGTGTGTCTGTACTGACATGTGACCTACTTGGACTGAGAGTGTTATCACAGACTGGGACTGAGTCAGAGTGTTCTCACAGACTGGGACTGAGTCAGAGTGTTCTCACAGACTGGGACTGAGTCAGAGTGTTCTCACAGACTGGGACTGAGTCAGAGTGTTATCACAGACTGGGACTGAGTCAGAGTGTTATCACAGACTGGGACTGAGTCAGAGTGTTCTCACAGACTGGGACTGAGTCCGAGTGTTCTCACAGACTGGGACTGAGTCAGAGTGTTATCAGAGACTGGGACTGAGTCAGAGTGTTCTCACAGACTGGGACTGAGTCAGAGTGTTCTCCCAGACTGGGACTGAGTCAGTGTTATCAGAGACTGGGACTGAGTCAGAGTGCTATCACAGTCCTCCTGTCTCTTCTTCTCTTTCACAGACTGGGACTGAGTCAGTGTTCTCACAGACTGGGACTGAGTCAGAGTGTTCTCCCAGACTGGGACTGAGTCAGAGTGTTCTCCCAGACTGGGACTGAGTCAGAGTGTTCTCCCAGACTGGGACTGAGTCAGAGTGTTCTCCCAGACTGGGACTGAGTCAGTGTGTTCTCACAGACTGGGACAGAGTCAGAGTGTTCTCCCAGACTGGGACTGAGTCAGAGTGTTCTCCCAGACTGGGACTGAGTCAGAGTGTTCTCCCAGACTGGGACTGAGTCAGAGTGTTCTCCCAGACTGGGACTGAGTCAGAGTGTTCTCCCAGACTGGGACTGAGTCAGAGTGTTCTCCCAGACTGGGACTGAGTCAGAGTGTTCTCCCAGACTGGGACTGAGTCAGAGTGTTCTCCCAGACTGGGACTGAGTCAGAGTGTTCTCCCAGACTGGGACTGGGACTGACTGGGTCAGAGTGTTCTCCCAGACTGGGACTGAGTCAGAGTGTTCTCCCAGACTGGGACTGAGTCAGAGTGTTCTCCCAGACTAGGACTGAGTCAGAGTGTTCTCCCAGACTGGGACTGAGTCAGAGTGTTCTCCCAGACTGGGACTGAGTCAGAGTGTTCTCCCAGACTGGGACTGAGTCAGAGTGTTATCACAGACTGGGACTGAGTCAGAGTGTTCTCCCAGACTGGGACTGAGTCAGAGTGTTATCACAGACTGGGACTGAGTCAGAGTGTTCTCCCAGACTGGGACTGAGTCAGAGTGTTCTCCCAGACTAGGACTGAGTCAGAGTGTTCTCCCAGACTGGGACTGAGTCAGAGTGTTCTCCCAGACTGGGACTGAGTCAGAGTGTTCTCCCAGACTGGGACTGAGTCAGAGTGTTATCACAGACTGGGACTGAGTCAGAGTGTTCTCCCAGACTGGGACTGAGTCAGAGTGTTATCACAGACTGGGACTGAGTCAGAGTGTTCTCCCAGACTGGGACTGAGTCAGAGTGTTCTCCCAGACTGGGACTGAGTCAGAGTGTTCTCCCAGACTGGGACTGAGTCAGAGTGTGCTCACAGTCCTCTGGCTCTGCTCTACTTTCATTCTTCAGATATATGTCTCACTAATCTGACCCTGCACTGCCTTGTCAGTTCACTGTGACCTGGCCGATAAGCAGACAACTGTAAACAACGCCTTCCCACTCAGCTTTTTATGATTTCAGCACGCAAGTGATGAACCTTTTATCTAACTGGGAGTTACTGTGACGTTTGGTGCTCTTTGCCTAGTTATTTTCTTTCCCTGCTACGAGCTGACCTCTCTTCTTCTTGTTTCCCTGCTATGAGGTGACCTCTCTTCTTCTTGTTTCCCTGCTATGAGGTGACCTCTCTTCTTCATGTTTCTCTGCTATGAGGTGACCTCTCTTCTTCATGTTTCTCTGCTATGAGGTGCCCTCTCTTCATGTTGTTTCACTGCTATGAGGTGACCTCTCTTCTTGTTGTTTCACTGCTATGAGGTGACCTCTCTTCTTATTGTTTCCCTGCTATGAGGTGACCTCTCTTCTTCTTGTTTCCATGCTATGAGGTGACCTCTCTTCTTCTTGTTTCCCTGCTATGAGGTGACCTCTCTTCATGTTGTTTCCCTGCTATGAGGTGCCCTCTCTTCATGTTGTTTCTCTGCTATGAGGTGACCTCTCTTCATGTTGTTTCCCTGCTATGAGGTGATCTCTCTTCATGTTGTTTCCCTGCTATGAGGTGACCTCTCTTCATGTTGTTTCTCTGCTATGAGGTGACCTCTCTTCTTCTTGTTTCCATGCTATGAGGTGACCTCTCTTCATGTTGTTTCCCTGCTATGAGGTGACCTCTCTTCATGTTGTTTCCCTGCTATGAGGTGACCTCTCTTCTTATTGTTTCCCTGCTATGAGGTGACCTCTCTTCTTCTTGTTTCCATGCTATGAGGTGACCTCTCTTCTTCTTGTTTCCCTGCTATGAGGTGACCTCTCTTCATGTTGTTTCTCTGCTATGAGGTGACCTCTCTTCTTCTTGTTTCCATGCTATGAGGTGACCTCTCTTCATGTTGTTTCCCTGCTATGAGGTGACCTCTCTTCTTGTTGTTTCACTGCTATGAGGTGACCTCTCTTCTTATTGTTTCCCTGCTATGAGGTGACCTCTCTTCTTCTTGTTTCCGTGCTATGAGGTGACCTCTCTTCTTCTTGTTTCCCTGCTATGAGGTGACCTCTCTTCATGTTGTTTCCCTGCTATGAGGTGCCCTCTCTTCATGTTGTTTCTCTGCTATGAGGTGACCTCTCTTCATGTTGTTTCCCTGCTATGAGGTGATCTCTCTTCATGTTGTTTCCCTGCTATGAGGTGACCTCTCTTCATGTTGTTTCTCTGCTATGAGGTGACCTCTCTTCATGTTGTTTCCCTGCTATGAGGTGACCTCTCTTCTTCTTGTTTCCATGCTATGAGGTGACCTCTCTTCATGTTGTTTCCCTGCTATGAGGTGACCTCTCTTCATGTTGTTTCCCTGCTATGAGGTGATCTCTCTTCATGTTGTTTCCCTGCTATGAGGTGACCTCTCTTCATGTTGTTTCTCTGCTATGAGGTGACCTCTCTTCTTCATGTTTCCCTGCGATGAGGTGACCTCTCTTCTTCTTGTTTCCCTGCTGTGAGGTGACCTCTCTTCTTCTTGTTTCCCTGCTATGAGGTGACCTCTCTTCTTCTTGTTTCCCTGCTATGAGGTGACCTCTCTTCTTCTTGTTTCCCTGCTATGAGGTGACCTCTCTTCTTCTTGTTTCCCTGCTATGAGGTGACCTCTCTTCTTCTTGTTTCCCTGCTATGAGGTGACCTCTCTTCTTCTTGTTTCCCTGCTATGAGGTGACCCTCTCTTCTTCTTGTTTCCCTGCTATGAGGTGACCTCTCTTCTTGTTGTTTCCCTGCTATGAGGTGACCTCTCTTCTTGTTGTTTCCCTGCTATGAGGTGACCTCTCTTCTTGTTGTTTCCCTGCTATGAGGTGACCTCTCTTCTTGTTGTTTCCCTGCTATGAGGTGACCTCTCTTCTTGTTGTTTCCCTGCTATGAGGTGACCTCTCTTCTTGTTGTTTCCCTGCTATGAGGTGACCTCTCTTCTTGTTGTTTCCCTGCTATGAGGTGACCTCTCTTCTTCTTGTTTCCCTGCTATGAGGTGACCTCTCTTCTTGTTGTTTCTCTGCTATGAGGTGATCTCTCTTCTCGTTGTTTCCCTGCTATGAGGTGACCTCTCTTCTTGTTGTTTCCCTGCTATGGGGTGACCTCTCTTCTTGTTGTTTCCCTGCTGTGAGGTGACCTCTCTTCTTCTTGTTTCTCTGCTATGAGGTGCCCTCTCTTCTTGTTGTTTCCCTGCTATGAGGTGATCTCTCTTCTTGTTGTTTCCCTGCTATGAGGTGATCTCTCTTCTTGTTGTTTCCCTGCTATGAGGTGACCTCTCTTCTTCTTGTTTCCCTGCTATGAGGTGACCTCTCTTCTTCTTGTTTCCCTGCTATGAGGTGATCTCTCTTCTTCTTGTTTCCCTGCTATGAGGTGACCTCTCTTCTTCTTGTTTCCATGCTATGAGGTGACCTCTCTTCTTCTTGTTTCCCTGCTATGAGGTGACCTCTCTTCTTGTTGTTTCTCTGCTATGAGGTGACCTCTCTTCTCGTTGTTTCCCTGCTATGAGGTGACCTCTCTTCTTCTTGTTTCCATGTTATGAGGTGACCTCTCTTCATGTTGTTTCCCTGCTATGAGGTGACCTCTCTTCTTGTTGTTTCTCTGCTATGAGGTGACCTCTCTTCTTGTTGTTTCTCTGCTATGAGGTGACCTCTCTTCTTGTTGTTTCTCTGCTATGAGGTGACCTCTCTTCTTCTTGTTTCCATGCTATGAGGTGACCTCTCTTCTTCTTGTTTCCCTGCTATGAGGTGACCTCTCTTCTTCTTGTTTCCCTGCTATGAGGTGATCTCTCTTCTTCTTGTTTCCATGCTATGAGGTGACCTCTCTTCATATTGTTTCCATGCTATGAGGTGACCTCTCTTCTTCTTGTTTCTCTGCTATGAGGTGACCTCTCTTCTTCTTGTTTCCCTGCTATGAGGTGACCTCTCTTCTTGTTGTTTCCCTGCTATGAGGTGACCTCTCTTCTTGTTTCCCTGGTATGAGGTGATCTCTCTTCTTCTTGTTTCCATGCTATGAGGTGACCTCTCTTCATATTGTTTCTCTGCTATGAGGTGACCTCTCTTGTTGTTTCCCTGCTATGAGGTGACCTCTCTTCTTGTTTCCCTGCTATGAGGTGATCTCTCTTCATGTTGTTTCCCTGCTATGAGGTGCCCTCTCTTCATGTTGTTTCTCTGCTATGAGGTGCCCTCTCTTCATGTTGTTTCTCTGCTATGAGGTGACCTCTCTTCTTGTTTCCCTGCTATGAGGTGACCTCTCTTCATGTTGTTTCCCTGCTATGAGGTGACCTCTCTTCATGTTGTTTCTCTGCTATGAGGTGACCTCTCTTCTTCTTGTTTCTCTGCTATGAGGTGCCCTCTCTTCATGTTGTTTCTCTGCTATGAGGTGACCTCTCTTCTTGTTTCCCTGCTATGAGGTGATCTCTCTTCATGTTGTTTCTCTGCTATGAGGTGATCTCTCTTCATGTTGTTTCTCTGCTATGAGGTGATCTCTCTTCATGTTGTTTCCCTGCTATGAGGTGATCTCTCTTCATGTTGTTTCTCTGCTATGAGGTGACCTCTCTTCATGTTGTTTCTCTGCTATGAGGTGACCTCTCTTCATGTTGTTTCCCTGCTATGAGGTGACCTCTCTTCTTGTTGTTTCCCTGCTATGAGGTGACCTCTTCTTGTTGTTTCCCTGCTATGAGGTGACCTCTCTTCTTCTTGTTTCCTGCTATGAGGTGACCTCTCTTCTTCTTGTTTCCTGCTATGAGGTGACCTCTCTTCTTGTTGTTTCCCTGCTATGAGGTGATCTCTCTTCTCGTTGTTTCCCTGCTATGAGGTGACCTCTCTTCTCGTTGTTTCCCTGATGAGGTGACCTCTCTTCTTCTTGTTTCCCTGGTATGAGGTGATCTCTCTTCTTGTTGTTTCCCTGCTATGAGGTGACCTCTCTTCTTCTTGTTTCCCTGGTATGAGGTGATCTCTCTTCTTGTTGTTTCCATGTTATGAGGTGACCTCTCTTCTTGTTGTTTCCCTGCTATGAGGTGACCTCTCTTCATGTTGTTTCCCTGCTATGAGGTGACCTCTCTTCATGTTGTTTCCCTGCTATGAGGTGACCTCTCTTCATGTTGTTTCCCTGATATGAGGTGACCTCTCTTCTTCTTGTTTCCATGCTATGAGGTGACCTCTCTTCTTCTTGTTTCCATGCTATGAGGTGACCTCTCTTCTTCTTGTTTCCATGCTATGAGGTGACCTCTCTTCTTCTTGTTTCCCTGCTATGAGGTGACCTCTCTTCTTGTTGTTTCTCTGCTATGAGGTGACCTCTCTTCTCGTTGTTTCCCTGCTATGAGATGACCTCTCTTCTTCTTGTTTCCATGTTATGAGGTGACCTCTCTTCATGTTGTTTCCCTGCTATGAGGTGACCTCTCTTCTTGTTGTTTCCTGCTATGAGGTGACATCTCTTCTTGACCTCTCTTTGTTTCCTGCTATGAGGTGACCTCTCTTCTTGTTGTTTCCTGCTATGAGGTGACCTCTCTTCTTCTTGTTTCCATGCTATGAGGTGACCTCTCTTCTTCTTGTTTCCCTGCTATGAGGTGACCTCTCTTCTTCTTGTTTCCATGCTATGAGGTGATCTCTCTTCATCTTGTTTCCATGCTATGAGGTGACCTCTCTTCTTCTTGTTTCTCTGCTATGAGGTGACCTCTCTTCTTCTTGTTTCCCTGCTATGAGGTGACCTCTCTTCTTGTTGTTTCCCTGCTATGAGGTGACCTCTCTTCTTGTTTCCCTGCTATGAGGTGACCTCTCTCTTCTTCTTGTTTCCTGCTATGAGGTGACCTCTCTTCTTATTGTTTCTCTGCTATGAGGTGACCTCTCTTCTTATTGTTTCCTGCTATGAGGTGACTCTCTTCTTCTTGTTTCCTGCTATGAGGTGATCTCTCTTCTTGTTGTTTCCTGCTATGAGGTGACCTCTCTTCTTCCTGTTGTTTCTCCCTGCTATGAGGTGACCTCTTCTCTTCATGCTTGAGGTGTTTCTCTGCTATGAGGTGCCCTCTCTTCTTCTTGTTTCTCTGCTATGAGGTGCCCTCTCTTCTTCTTGTTTCTCTGCTATGAGGTGACCTCTCTTCTTGTTGTTTCCCTGCTATGAGGTGACCTCTCTTCTTCTTGTTTCTCTGCTATGAGGTGATCTCTCTTCTTGTTGTTTCTCTGCTATGAGGTGACCTCTCTTCTTGTTGTTTCTCTGCTATGAGGTGACCTCTCTTCTTGTTGTTTCCCTGCTATGAGGTGACCTCTCTTCTTGTTGTTTCCTGCTATGAGGTGACCTCTCTTCATGTTGTTTCTCTGCTATAGGTGACCTCTCTTCTGTTGGTGATCTCTCTTCATGTTGTTTCCCTGCTATGAGGTGACCTCTCTTCTTCTTGTTTCCCTGCTATGAGGTGATCTTCTTCTTCATGTTGTTTCTCTGCTTGAGGTGAGGTGACCTCTCTTCATGTTGTTTCCCTGCTATGAGGTGACCTCTCTTCTTGTTGTTTCCTGCTATGAGGTGACCTCTCTTCTCTCTTCTTCTTGTTTCCCTGCTATGAGGTGATCTCTTCTTCATGTTGTTTCTCTGTTGTTTTGTTTCTGCTATGAGGTGATCTCTCTTCATGTTGTTTCTCTGCTATGAGGTGATCTCTCTTCATGTTGTTTCTCTGCTATGAGGTGACCTCTCTCTCTTCATGTTGTTTCCTGCTATGAGGTGCCTCTCTTCATGTTGTTTCTCTGCTATGAGGTGACCTCTCTTCTTGTTGTTTCTCTGCTATGAGGTGACTCTCTCTTCATGTTGTTTCCTGCTATGAGGTGACCTCTTCTTCATGTTGTTTCTTCTGTTTCTCTGAGGTGACCTCTCTTCATGTTGTTTCCCTGCTATGAGGTGACCTCTCTTCTTGTTGTTTCCCTGCTATGAGGTGACCTCTCTTCTTGTTGTTTCCCTGCTATGAGGTGACCTCTCTTCTTCTTGTTTCTCTGCTATGAGGTGATCTCTCTTCTTCTTGTTTCCCTGCTATGAGGTGACCTCTCTTCATGTTGTTTCCCTGCTATGAGGTGACCTCTCTTCTTGTTGTTTCCCTGCTATGAGGTGACCTCTCTTCTTGTTGTTTCCCTGCTATGAGGTGACCTCTCTTCATGTTGTTTCCCTGATGAGGTGATCTCTCTTCTTCTTGTTTCTCTGCTATGAGGTGACCTCTCTTCTTCTTGTTTCTCTGCTATGAGGTGACCTCTCTTCTCGTTGTTTCCCTGCTATGAGGTGATCTCTCTTCTTGTTGTTTCCCTGCTATGAGGTGATCTCTCTTCATGTTGTTTCTCTGCTATGAGGTGACCTCTCTTCTTGTTGTTTCTCTGCTATGAGGTGATCTCTCTTCTTGTTGTTTCCCTGCTATGAGGTGATCTCTCTTCTTGTTGTTTCCCTGGTATGAGGTGATCTCTCTTCATGTTGTTTCCCTGCTATGAGGTGACCTCTCTTCTTCTTGTTTCCCTGATGAGGTGACCTCTCTTCTTCTTGTTTCCCTGGTATGAGGTGACCTCTCTTCTTGTTGTTTCCCTGATGAGGTGATCTCTCTTCTTCTTGTTTCTCTGCTATGAGGTGACCTCTCTTCTTGTTGTTTCCCTGCTATGAGGTGACCTCTCTTCTTCTTGTTTCTCTGCTATGAGGTGACCTCTCTTCTTGTTGTTTCCCTGATGAGGTGATCTCTCTTCTTCTTGTTTCTCTGCTATGAGGTGATCTCTCTTCTTCATGTTTCCCTGCTATGAGGTGACCTCTCTTCTTGTTGTTTCCCTGCTATGAGGTGACCTCTCTTCTTTTTGTTTCTCTGCTATGAGGTGACCTCTCTTCTTCTTGTTTCTCTGCTATGAGGTGATCTCTCTTCTTGTTGTTTCTCTGCTATGAGGTGACCTCTCTTGTTGTTTCTCTGCTATGAGGTGACCTCTCTTCTTGTTGTTTCCTTGCTATGGGGTGACCTCTCTTCTTGTTGTTTCTCTGCTATGAGGTGACCTCTCTTCTTGTTGTTTCCATGCTATGGGGTGACCTCTCTTCTTGTTGTTTCTCTGCTATGGGGTGACCTCTCTTCTTGTTGTTTCTCTGCTATGAGGTGACCTCTCTTCTTGTTGTTTCTCTGCTATGAGGTGACCTCTCTTCTTGTTGTTTCTCTGCTATGAGGTGACCTCTCTTCTTGTTGTTTCCCTGCTATGGGGTGACCTCTCTTCTTGTTGTTTCTCTGCTATGGGGTGACCTCTCTTCTTCTTGTTTCTCTGCTATGAGGTGCCCTCTCTTCTTGTTGTTTCCCTGATGAGGTGATCTCTCTTCTTCTTGTTTCCCTGCTATGAGGTGACCTCTCGTCTTGTTTCCCTGCTATGAGGTGATCTCTCTTCTCGTTGTTTCTCTGCTATGAGGTGACCTCTCTTCTTCTTGTTTCCCTGCTATGAGGTGACCTCTCGTCTTGTTTCCCTGCTATGAGGTGACCTCTCTTCTTGCTTCCCTGCTGTGAGGTGACCTCTCTTCATATTGCGCTGTAGGTAGCTAGCCTACATTAGTTTCATACATTTACATTTACATTTAAGTAATTTAGCAGACGCTCTTATCCAGAGCGACTTACAAATTGGTGCATACACCTTATGACATCCAGTGGAACAGCCACTTTACAATAGTGCATCTAAATCTTTTTAGGGGGGTGAGAAGGATTACTTACCCTATCCTAGGTATTCCTTGAAGAGGTGGGGTTTCAGGTGTCTCCGGCAGGTGGTGATTGACTCATAGTTGGTCTAAATGGTATTATCGCCCTATTGCTTCAGGATCATGAAAGAGGAGATTTTGTGAGCAACAGTTCACTCGAAGTTTACGAGATTTAAAAAGAGCTTTTGAGCTATGTAAGAGGTTACGGACTAATTCCACAAGTATCTGGTTTGCCTGTTAGTGTGTGTGTGTGTGTGTGTGTTTGTGGACGTGTTTAACTATACTTATGGGGACCAGAAGCCCCCACAATAATAGTAAACAAACCGAAAAGGTCTAATGCTATTTCTAGGAGGTTTAGAGTTCAGGTTAGAATTGGGGTTAGAATTATGTTCAGTGTTAGGAGGTTCAGTTTAAGGTTAAGGGTTAGGTTTAGGGGTTAGTGAAAATAGGATGTTGATCGGGACTGAATTAAGTCCCCACAAGGTTAGTTATACGTGGGTTTGTGTGTATACAGTGCATTCGGAAAGTATTCAGACCCCTCGACTTATCAGCCTTATTCTAAAATGCATTCAAATGTCAATCTATACACAATATTTTTGCTAATTTATTGATTATTGATAATAAACTGAAATATTAATGACATTTAATGCAGACCCTTTGTTGAAGCACCTTTTGGCAGTGGTTACAGACTCGAGTCTTCTTGGGTATGACGCTACAAGCTTGGCACACCTGTATTTGGGGAGTTTCTACCATTCTTCTCTGCAGATCCTCTCAAGCTCTGTCAGGTTGGATGGGGAGCGTCACTGTACAGTTGTTTTTAGGTTTCTCCAGAGATGTTTGATCGGGTTCATGTCCGGGCTGTGGTTGGGCCACTCAAGAACATTCAGAGACTTGTCCCGAAGCCACTCCTGCGTTGTCTTGGCTGTGTGCTTAGGGTCGTTGTCCTGTTGGAAGGTGAACCTTCGGTTTTCATCAAGGATCTCTCTGCACTTTGCTCCGTTCATCTTTGCCTCGATCCTGACTAGTCTCCCAGTCCCTGCCGCTGAAAAACATCCCCACAGCATGATGCTGCCACCACCATGCTTCACCGTAGGGATGGTGCCAGGTTTCCTCCAGACGTGACACTTGGCATTCAGGCAAAAGATTTCAATATTGGTTTATCAGACCACAGAATCTTGAGTGTCTTTATTTATTTTTGATTTTATCTTTATTTAACTAGGCAAGTCAGTTAAGAACAAATTCTTATTTTCAATGACGGCCTACCAGGGACCAATGGCAGAACGACAGATTTGTACCTTGTCAGCTCGGGGATTTCAACTTGCAACCTTTCGGATAACAGTCCAACGCTCTAACCACTAGGCAACCCTGCCGCCCCAAGGTGCCTTTGGCAAACTCCAAGCGGGCTGTCATGTCTGGCCCCTCTACCATAAAGGCCTGATTACTGGAGAGCTGCAGAGATGGTTGTCCTTCTGGAAGGTTCTCCCATCTCCACAGAAGAACTCTTGATCTCTGTCAGAGAGACCATCGGGTTCTTGTTCACCTCCCTGACCAAGGCCCTTCTCCCCAGATTACCAAGCCAGCCCTTCTCCCCAGATTACCAGGTTGGAACCCACTACCCGGGCAGCCAGCTCTAGAAAGAGTCTTGGTGGTTACAAACCATTTAAGAATGATGGAGGCCACTGTGTTCTTGGAGACCTTCAAGGCTGCAAACAAATGTTGGTTACCCTTCCCCAGATCTGCGCCTAGACACAATCCTGTCTCGGAACACTTGTTTTTTGCTCTGACATGCACTGTCAACTGTGGGACCTTATATAGACAGGTGTGTGCCTTTCCAAATCATGTCCAATCTATTTCATTTACCTCAAGTTGTAGAAACATTTCAAGGATGATCAATGAAAACAGGATGCACCTGAGCTCCATTTCGAGTCTCATAGCAAAAGGTCGGAATACTTATGTAAATAAGGTATCTGTTTTTAATTTGTAATACATTTGCAAAACTTTTGAAAAAAACTGTTTTCACTTTGTCATTATGGGGTATTGTGTGTAGATTGCTAAAGATAAAAAAAATATATATATATATATCCATTTTAGGATAAAGCTGTAACCTAACAAAATGTGAAAAAAGTTACGGGGTCTGAATACTTTCTGAATGCTCTGTACACATTTGTATGTGTGTGGGTGGATAAGGGTTGTGCACAGAACCAACCATCTCAAAAGGCAGGTTCCTCCTGTACCACCCTCCCTAGGTGCTCTATAACACACAGATTGATGTATGCAAATGGAGTATATGCCTCAGATTACATCCTACTCCCTATATAGTGTAGTGGGGAACAGAAGCCTGGCTGTTGTCCAGAGAGAAGAAACATTCACTGGATTACAGGGCAGAATGAAAGACAGCAATGTTCAAGGAAATAACCGTTATTAACCCAACCAACTATAAACCCACTGCTACCTGGGAAAGAACTGTTATTAACCCAACCAACTATAAACCCACTGCTACCTGGGAAAGAACTGTTATTAACCCAACCAACTATAAACCCTCTGCTACCTGGGGGAAAGAACTGCTATCTGGGAAAGAACTATTAACCCAACCAACTATAAACCCACTGCTACCTGGAAAAAATGCTACCTGGGAAAGAACTATTAACCCAACCAACTATAAACCCACTGCTAGCTGGGAAATAACCGTTATTAACCCAACCAACTATAAACCCTCTACTACCTGGGAAAGAACTGCTAGCTATTAACCCAACCAACTATAAACCCACTGCTACCTGGAAAGAAATGCTAGCTATTAACCCAACCAACTATAAACCCTCTACTACCTGGGAAAGAACTGTTATTAACCCAACCAACTATAAACCCACTGCTACCTGGGAAAGAACTGCTAGCTATTAACCCAACCAACTATAAACCCACTGCTACCTGGAAAGAAATGCTAGCTATTAACCCAACCAACTATAAACCCACTGCTCCCTGGGAAATAACCGTTATTAACCCAACCAACTATAAACCCTCTGCTACCTGGGAAATAACCGTTATTAACCCAACCAACTATAAACCCTCTGCTACCTGGGAAAGAACTGTTATTAACCCAACCAACTATAAACCCACTGCTACCTGGGAAATAACCGTTATTAACCCAACCAACTATGAACCCACTGCTACCTGGGAAAGAACTGCTAGCTATTAATTAACCCAACCAACTATAAACCCACTGCTATCTGGGAAAGAACTGCTAGATATTAACCCAACCAACTATAAACCCACTGCTACCTGGGAAAGAACTGCTAGCTATTAACCCAACCAACTATAAACCCACTGCTACCTGGGAAAGAACTGCTAGCTATTAACCCAACCAACTATAAACCCACTGCTATCTGGGAAAGAACTGCTAGCTATTAACCCAACCAACTATAAACCCTCTACTACCTGGGAAAGAACTGCTAGCTATTAACCCAACCAACTATAAACCCTCTGCTACCTGGGAAAGAAATGCTAGCTATTAACCCAACTAACTATAAACCCCCTGTTACCTGGGAAAGAACTGCTAGCTATTAACCCAACCAACTATAAACCCTCTGCTACCTGGGAAAGAACTGCTAGCTATTAACCCAACCAACTATAAACCCTCTGCTACCTGGGAAAGAACTGTTATTAACCCAACCAACTATAAACCCACTGCTACCTGGGAAAGAACTGCTAGCTATTAACCCAACCAACTATAAACCCTCTGCTACCTGGGAAAGAACTGCTAGCTATTAACCCAACCAACTATAAACCCACTGCTACCTGGGAAAGAACTGCTAGCTATTAACCCAACCAACCATCAACCCTCTGCTGGTCGCCTGCCAAGAAAGAGTTAAGGGATCGTGAAAAACAACTGCTATTTCAGTTTATGGAAGTGTCTGAAACCTAACTTAAAGGAGAAGACACCTGACCTGATAATGTCATGCTAAAACCTTGCATCTTCCTGTGTGTTGGAAAGAGGCACTATTCTCCTGTAGGCATTACAGATCTGGCGTTTGGTAAACTGGGTTCCTCACACAATGTTGGAATTCTTGGGGGGGGGGGGCATCTCTAAATGTAGATCTCAAAACACTACTCTGACTCAGTGTTAAAAACATCTCAGAACACTACTCTGACTCAGTGTTAAAAACATCTCAGAACACTACTCTGACTCAGTGTTAAAAACATCTCAGAACACTACTCTGACTCAGTGTTAAAAACATCTCAGAACACTACTCTGACTCAGTGTTAAAAACATCTCAGAACACTACTCTGACTCAGTGTTAAAAAACATCTCAGAACACTACTCTGACTCAGTGTTAAAAACATTTCAGAACACTACTCTGACTCAGTGTTAAAAAACATCTCAGAACACTACTCTGACTCAGTGTTAAAAACATCTCAGAACACTACTCTGACTCAGTGTTAAAAACATCTCAGAACACTACTCTGACTCAGTGTTAAAAACATATCAGAACACTACTCTGACTCAGTGTTAAAAACATCTCAGAACACTACTCTGACTCAGTGTTAAAAACATTTCAGAACACTACTCTGACTCAGTGTTAAAAACATTTCAGAACACTACTCTGACTCAGTGTTAAAAACATTTCAGAACACTACTCTGACTCAGTGTTAAAAACATCTCAGAACACTACTCTAAAATCACTCACTCACACAGCAAACAACCATTTAGGAAGATGGAATAATAATTTGTTCTTAACTGACTTGCCTAGGTAAATAAAGGTTAAAAACAAATATATATTTATATATATTAAATAAAGTTGATATGGGATATAAACAGGATAGACGTGGTATGATGAATTTCCATTGACATATGGTCATACAGCCAGTCATTGAGACAGCTGAAGGTCTCTCCTCCCGACGCTACATCTGTACACAGGAAACGGATCTAAATGGCCCCACTTAGAAAACGCCCCTCTGATACGTCAAGGTAAGTGCTGGAGACGAGACAATCTCCCAGCTGTCCTCCTGCAGCGCCTGCTGCTATCAGTCACAACGTAGGTGAGATGTCCTGAAGTCACACAGAAACACAACCACTTAGAGAGAGAGAGAAGATGCAGGTGAGATGTCACACAGAAACACAACCACTTAGAGAGAGAGAAGATGTAGGTGAGATGTCCTGAAGTCACACAGAAACACAACCACTTAGAGAGAGAGAGAAGATGCAGGTGAGATGTCCTGAAGTCACACAGAAACACAACCACTCAGAGAGAGAGAGAAGATGTAGGTGAGATGTCCTGAAGTCACACAGAAACACAACCACTTAGAGAGAGAGAAGATGTAGGTGAGATGTCCTGAAGTCACACAGAAACACAACCACTTAGAGAGAGAGAGAAGATGTAGGTGAGATGTCCTGAAGTCACACAGAAACACAACCACTTAGAGAGAGAGAGAAGATGCAGGTGAGATGTCCTGAAGTCACACAGAAACACAACCACTTAGAGAGAGAGAGAAGATGTAGGTGAGATGTCCTGAAGTCACACAGAAACAGAACACAACCACTTAGAGAGAGAGAAGATGTAGGTGAGATGTCCTGAAGTCACACAGAAACAGAACACAACCACTTAGAGAGAGAGAAGATGCAGGTGAGATGTCCTGAAGTCACACAGAAACACAACCACTTAGAGAGAGAGAGAAGATGTAGGTGAGATGTCCTGAAGTCACACAGAAACACAACCACTTAGAGAGAGAGAAGATGTAGGTGAGATGTCCTGAAGTCACACAGAAACACAACCACTTAGAGAGAGAGAAGACGTAGGTGAGATGTCCTGAAGTCACACAGAAACAGAACACAACCACTTAGAGAGAGAGAGAGAAGATGTAGGTGAGATGTCCTGAAGTCACACAGAAACACAACCACTTAGAGAGAAGATGCAACAGGGAAAACCCCCTTTTTTTGCAGCACTTTCTGAATGGTTATTTTAATTTATTTTTTTAGCTGCTTAAAAATGTGCTGTCTGTCCCCTTCCTCGTTTCTCCCCATAAAATGTAGTCACTATTGCCAGCCAGCTACGGTGAGAGACAGTTGAAGGGCTCTCCTCCCGATGCTGTAGCAGTTTATACACAGTTAAGGGGGTCTAGTGGTGCTACTGATAGTCAAGGTCACAAAAGACTCCCTCAACCGTCCTCCTGTCCATGCTGCTATCTAGAGGACATTCCTATGGTGTTAAATAAGGAGAGTTGAGAAAGAAAATGGAGGAGGGAAGGCAGGTATTGGCTCCCACTGACACAATAAAACACTCCTACACTGTCTTTCAGAGATATACCAGAGAGATTGTGTGTGTGTGTGTGTGTGTGTGTGTGTGTGTGTGTGTGTGTGTGTGTGTGTGTGTGTGTGTGTGTGTGTGTGTGTGTGTGTGTGTGTGTGTGTGTGTGTGTGTGTGTGTGTGTGTGTGTGTGTGTGTGTGTGTGTGTGTGTGTGTGTGTGTGTGTTTATCCCCTCCACTGTCTGTGTGGCCTAACATCAGTCTCTGTATGAGGAGAGATACTGTGTTCAAGAGGGATGAAAGGAGAGCGCTCAGATCAAACATACTTTTCTCATTGTAGACAACAAACGTCCCCAGAAAACTCATTTTCTGCTCATGTCCATCCTAATGTGATTGATACCGGTGTTCTGTTCCAGGAACAGTCTCTACAGTCCTGTCCCTCTATTGTAGGATTGATACCGGTGTTCTGTTCTGTTCCAGGAACAGTCTCTACAGTCCTGTCCTCTCTATTGTAGGATTGATACAGGTGTTCTGTTCTGTTCCAGGAACAGTCTCTACAGTCCTGTCTCCTCTATTGTAGGATGGATACCGGTGTTCTGTTCTGTTCCAGGAACAGTCTCTACAGTCCTGTCCCCTCTATTGTAGGATTGACTCTGGTGCCCTATCCACTGTTCCAGGAAAATTGGTGGAAGTCCTGAAAATATTTTACTCCTACTCTTGTAAAAAAAACAATATGCATGAAGCATTGCTTTGGAGTTCTTTGGAGTTCAGGAACGCTCTTTAGAGTTCCGCTGCTTTAGAGTTCCGCTGCTTTAGAGTATATATCCTTCCTGTTTAGAGTTCCCTGTTTAGAGTTCCGTCCTTTAGAGTTCCGCTGCTTTAGAGTTCCGCTGCTGAGTTCCCTCCTGTCTCAGAGTTCCGTGCTTTAGAGTTGCTGCAGTAGAGTTATGTGTGGAGTTCCGCTGCTTTAGAGTTCCGCTGTTTGGAGTTCCGAGTTTGGAATCCGTCCTAGAGTGCACACAGTAACACTGTCTCTGTGTGATCTACATGTAACAGTATCTAGATCTCTGTATAACAGAATCAGATCTACTGTAAGAGTATCTAGATCTAGATGTAGGACCTGAGCCCTAGATCACATGCCCCAGGATCTAGATCACGTGAGATCTAGATCTGTAACCTAGATCCACCTGAACATGTCTAGATCTGCTAACATGTAACAGTATCTAGATCTAGATAACAGTATCTAGATCTGTAACAGTATCTAGATTGTCCAGTATCTAGATCCCTAGAACGTGTAACAGTATCTAGATCTACTGTAACAGTATCTAGATCCATGTCCCAGTATCTAGACCTGACATGTAACAGACTCCAGATCCCGTGTAACAGTCTAGATCACCTGGCCATGCTCCTCTACAGTTAGATCACATGTAACTATCTAGTACGTGTAACTGTTACATGTAACAGATCTATTAACAGTATCTAGTCATTTATGAACAGTATCTAGATCTTTGAACATATTGATCCGTGTAACAGTTCTAGATCTCCATGTAACAGTATCTAGATCAACAGTAACTATCACCCCACATGTGCTCTATCTAGATTCTCTGTAACAGTATCTCTCTCGTGTAACAGGATCTGAGATCTAGTGACAGTGCCTAGATCCAGTGTAACAGTATCTGATTACATGATGGCAGTATCTAGATCTGTCCCCATATCCACCTGACTGCTGCTGCTGTAACAGTTTCATCTAGTTCTACATGTAACAGTATTAGTATATCTAGATCTACATGTAACAGATCTAGATCTTATGAACATTTGAACATCTAGGTACATGTTCTGTTAACAGTATCTATCTCTACATGTAACAGTATCTAGATCTTGTAACAGTTCTAGACTGGCATTTAACAGTATCTAGCCCGGTTCCTAGATCTAGTGATAACAGTTTAGATCCTAACAGTATCTTTGTAACCTTTCTAGGGAGTAACAGTTTCTAGCCACATGTAACAGTATCTTTACACCTGCATTGTTTGCTGTTTGGGGTTTTAGGTAACAGTTTCTCTACAGCACTTTGAGATATCAGCTGATTGTACAGAAGGGCTATATAAATAACATTTAACAGTTTGATTTGATTTATTGTAGGATTGATACAGGTGTTCTGTTCCAGGAACAGTCTCTACAGTCCTCTATTGTATTACTGATATGCTGATATGCTCTGGGCCCATATCCACAAAGCGTCTCAGAGTAGAAAATTGGTGGTAAGTGCTGAAAATATTTTACTCTACTCTTAGGTTAAAAAAAATCTATGCATGAAGCATTGCTTTGGAGTTCCACTGCTTTGGAGTTCCGCTGCTTTGGAGTTCCGCTGCTTTGGAGTTCCGCTGCTTTGGAGTTCCGCTGCTTTGGAGTTCCGCTGCTTTGGAGTTCCGCTGCTTTGGAGTTCCGCTGCTTTGGAGTTCCGCTGCTTTGGAGTTCCACTGCTTTAGAGTTCCACTGCTTTAGAGTTCCGCTGCTTTGGAGTTCCGCTGCTTTGGAGTTCCGCTGCTTTGGAGTTCCGCTGCTTTGGAGTTCCGCTGCTTTGGAGTTCCGCTGCTTTGGAGTTCCGCTGCTTTAGAGTTCCGCTGCTTTAGAGTTCCGCTGCTTTAGAGTTCCGCTGCTTTGGAGTTCCGCTGCTTTGGAGTTCCGCTGCTTTGGAGTTCCGCTGCTTTGGAGTTCCGCTGCTTTGGAATTCCGCTGCTTTGGAGTTCCGCTGCTTTAGAGTTCCGCTGCTTTGGAGAATGTTTTTATATTTCTATATGATCTAGATCTACATGTATCTAACAGTATCTATATCTACGTGTAACAATCAGATCTAGATCTAGACTATGTAACAGTATCTAGATCTACGTGTAACAGTATCTCTAGTTCTACATGTAACAGTATCTACGTAACAGTATCTGTAACAGTATCTAGATCTACGTGTAACAGTATCTAGATCTACGTGTAACAGTATCTAGATCTACGTGTAACAGTATCTAGATCTACGTGTAACAGTATCTAGATCTACGTGTAACAACAGTATCTAGATCTACGTGTAACAGTATCTAGATCTAGATCTACGTGTAACAGTATCTAGATCTACGGGTAACAGTATCTAGATCTACGTGTAACAGTATCTAGATCTACGTGTAACAGTATCTAGATCTACGTACGTAACAGTATCTAGATCTACGTGTAACAGTATCTAGATCTACGTGTAACAGTATCTAGATCTACATGTAACAGTATCTAGATCTACGTGTAACAGTATCTAGATCTACGTGTAACAGTATCTAGATCTACGGGTAACAGTATCTAGATCTACGTATCTGTAACAGTATCTAGATCTACGTGTAACAGTATCTAGATCTACATGTAACAGTATCTAGATCTACGTGTAACAGTATCTAGATCTACGTATAACAGTATCTAGATCTACGTATAACAGTATCTAGATCTACATAACAGTATCTAGATTCTAACAGTATCTAGATCTACGTGTAACAGTATCTAGATCTACGTATAACAGTATCTAGATCTACGTGTAACAGTATCTAGATCTACATGTAACAGTATCTAGATCTACGTGTAACAGTATCTAGATCTACATAGATCTACATGTAACAGTATCTAGATCTACATGTAACAGTATCTAGATCTACATGTAACAGTATCTAGATCTACATGTAACAGTATCTAGATCTACATGTAACAGTATCTAGATCTCTAACAGTATCTACATGTAACAGTATCTAGATCTAGACGTGTAACAGTATCTAGATCTACGTGTAACAGTATCTAGATCGTGTAACAGTATCTAGACATGTAACAGTATCTAGATCTAACAGTATCTAGACGTGTAACAGTATCTAGATCTACATGTAACAGTATCTAGTGTAACAGTATCTAGATCTACGTGTAACAGTATCTAGATCTACATGTAACAGTATGTAACAGTATCTAGATCTACGTGTAACAGTATCTAGATCTACATGTAACAGTATCTAGATCTACGTGTAACAGTATCTAGATCTACGGGTAACAGTATCTAGATCTACATGTAACAGTATCTAGATCTACGTATAACAGTATCTAGATCTACATGTAACAGTATCTAGATCTACATGTAACAGTATCTAGATCTACATGTAACAGTATCTAGATCTACGTATAACAGTATCTAGATCTACATGTAACAGTATCTAGATCTACATGTAACAGTATCTAGATCTACGGGTAACAGTATCTAGTATCTACATGTAACAGTATCTAGATCTACATGTAACAGTATCTAGATCTACATGTAACAGTATCTAGATCTACATGTAACAGTATCTAGATCTACGTATCTAACAGTATCTAGATCTACATATAACAGTATCTAGATCTACATGTAACAGTATCTAGATCTACATGTAACAGTATCTAGATCTACGGGTAACAGTATCTAGATCTACATGTAACAGTATCTAGATCTACATGCAACAGTATCTAGATCTACATGTAACAGTATCTATATCTACATGCAACAGTATCTAGATCTACATGTAACAGTATCTAGATCTACATGTAACAGTATCTAGATCTACATGTAACAGTATCTAGATCTACGTGTAACAGTATCTAGATCTAACAGTATGTAACAGTATCTAGATCTACGGGTAACAGTATCTAGATCTACATGTAACAGTATCTAGATCTACATGTAACAGTATCTAGATAAATGTAACAGTACTAGATCTACATGTAACAGTATCTAGATCTACATGTAACAGTATCTAGATCTACATGTCTACCATGTAACAGTATCTAGATCTACATGTAACAGTATCTACACCTGTAACAGTATCTACTATGTAACAGTTGGGAATGTATAACAGTATCTAGATCTACATGTAACAGTATCTAGATCTACGTATAACAGTATCTAGATCTACATGTAACAGTATCTCTATTTGACAATGATTCCACAAGGTCTATTTCGTTGGGAATTTATGAATGAAATACTTAAATAAATAAAGTGTTTTTTCTTTCTATTGTTTAATTACCTGGTCAAAACTCATGTCTATTTGGGAATGTCTATTTGAATGAAATCACACCTTGGTCAAAACTATGTCTTCGTTGGGAATGTCTATTTGAATGAAATCACACCTTGGTCAAAACTATGTCTTCGTTGGGAATGTCTATTTGAATGAAATCACACCTTGGTCAAAACTATGTCTTCGTTGGGAATGTCTATTTGAATGAAATCACACCTTGGTCAAAACTATGTCTTCGTTGGGAATGTCTATTTGAATGAAATCACACCTTGGTCAAAACTATGTCTTCGTTGGGAATGTCTATTTGAATGAAATCACACCTTGGTCAAAACTATGTCTTCGTTGGGAATGTCTATTTGAATGAAATCACACCTTGGTCAAAACTATGTCTTCGTTGGGAATGTCTATTTGAATGAAATCACACCTTGGTCAAAACTATGTCTTCGTTGGGAATGTCTATTTGAATGAAATCACACCTTGGTCAAAACTATGTCTTCGTTGGGAATGTCTATTTGAATGAAATCACACCTTGGTCAAAACTATGTCTTCGTTGGGAATGTCTATTTGAATGAAATCACACCTTGGTCAAAACTATGTCTTCGTTGGGAATGTCTATTTGAATGAAATCACACCTTGGTCAAAACTATGTCTTCGTTGGGAATGTCTATTTGAATGAAATCACACCTTGGTCAAAACTATGTCTTCGTTGGGAATGTCTATTTGAATGAAATCACACCTTGGTCAAAACTATGTCTTCGTTGGGAATGTCTATTTGAATGAAATCACACCTTGGTCAAAACTATGTCTTCGTTGGGAATGTCTATTTGAATGAAATCACACCTTGGTCAAAACTATGTCTTCGTTGGGAATGTCTATTTGAATGAAATCACACCTTGGTCAAAACTATGTCTTCGTTGGGAATGTCTATTTGAATGAAATCACACCTTGGTCAAAACTATGTCTTCGTTGGGAATGTCTATTTGAATGAAATCACACCTTGGTCAAAACTATGTCTTCGTTGGGAATGTCTATTTGAATGAAATCACACCTTGGTCAAAACTATGTCTTCGTTGGGAATGTCTATTTGAATGAAATCACACCTTGGTCAAAACTATGTCTTCGTTGGGAATGTCTATTTGAATGAAATCACACCTTGGTCAAAACTATGTCTTCGTTGGGAATGTCTATTTGAATGAAATCACACCTTGGTCAAAACCATGTCTTCGTTGGGAATGTCTATTTGAATGAAATCACACCTTGGTCAAAACTATGTCTTCGTTGGGAATGTCTATTTGAATGAAATCACACCTTGGTCAAAACTATGTCTTCGTTGGGAATGTCTATTTGAATGAAATCACACCTTGGTCAAAACTATGTCTTCGTTGGGAATGTCTATTTGAATGAAATCACACCTTGGTCAAAACTATGTCTTCGTTGGGAATGTCTATTTGAATGAAATCACACCTTGGTCAAAACTATGTCTTCGTTGGGAATGTCTATTTGAATTAAATCACACCTTGGGCAAGGTTCCCCAACCTGCGGCCAGCAGACCAAAGTGGTTTTACTTGGCCCCCCAAGTTTAGGACTAATATACATATATTAATTTATTTGTTTTAAGCTTGGGGGGCCAAGTAAAACCGCATATATATATATATATATATATACACAGTGCCTTGCGAAAGTATTCGGCCCCCTTGAACTTTGCGACCTTTTGCCACATTTCAGGCTTCAAACATAAAGATATAAAACTGTATTTTTTTTGTGAAGAATCAACAAGTGGGACACAATCATGAAGTGGAATTACATTTATTGGATATTTCAAACTTTTTTTAAACAAATTAAAAACTGATATAATATATATTAGTTGGACATAAGTCTGTAAAAACAGCAGGAAATCAGCTCCAAGTCATTTTAATTTAAGAAATCTGTATTCTCACACAGAATAGAGAGACAAGTGATGAATACAAAATGTACGCGCAAGGGTTTGAAATATTTATGTTTTTAGTCTAACATTCTTTCTGTGTGTGCTTCTTGCGGTCAATTTGCAGTCCACAAATGATTCGTAATTATGTTCCTGCCCTCCTACCAATCCGCTGGAGAAAAAGAATCGGCCCGCGGCTGAGTCTAGTTGATGATTCCGCCTGAAGGGGGTCAAAATTACGACGCTTCAAATGAGTCCTCCGGTTAACTGCGCACTGCATACAAATAATAATACAACTATGAACATGATGAAGACAGTTATCCAAGACATCACAACAACCTATAAGGCTTTTTATAACAACCATCAGTATTGGTTAAAAGAAATGGCAACATATTAGTCAAAAATAATTAAGATTAAAATTAAAATAATTAAGAGTGTTGTAAAGCGATCGTGTCAAGCGAAAATTATGTGAAAGGTTGTACCATTGCATGTGCAGTCCCACATTCACTCTGAAAGCGATGGGTTATTCCCATAACTTTCAACAATGTCAACGAACGTCATCGCTATATTTCCTTTGCGGTACGTCAAACTGTCGTGATTACCAGCCGAGGTAAACTGTTATTATGAGATGATTTTGTCTGGGCAGTGTCTGAATAACATCCTAAAACTTACTCCGAGCAGGGAGTTATTGTTGTCTTTAAAAAAAACAAACAGGTTTTTAACCTGATTCCAGGACCTGTTCTGTTCCAGATACTGTATCTACTTATCTACTTTCCATTGCATGCTTTTTTAGCCTGGGTAGTTTTTACGTCCCAAATTGCACCTATTCCCTACAGGCGTATTCATTTGACCAGGGCTCATAGGGCGCGAGTCAAAGTAGTACACCAGATCGGGCGGGAAACAGTTGCAACAACTTTTCAAATACTCAAGGTAGTCAAATATAGTTTAAAACTAAAATGCAACTATTTATTTTATTTTTATATTCATATACAGGTCTCAGAAAAACAATTTGAACTTATTTGGAATACCTTTAGGAAAACCAAACAATATTTGAATGTATTTGAATATATATTTTATTTTATTTATCCTTTATTTAACTAGGCAAGTCAGTTAAAAACAAATTCTTATTTACAATGACGGACTACCAAAAGGCCTCCTGCGGGGGGACAGGGGCCTGGGATTAAAATAAATAAATACAATATAAACAACATAGAAGTTATTTGAACAAATGTAAATTACAACATATTTGATAGCTGCCAAATATTTGATGGAAGAACCAAAAAACGACAACAGTTAGTTTGAATTAGTCTAAATATAAGATTATTTTAACACACTGGAGCACTCTCAGATACTAATATAACATAAAGCCTACAATTAAATACACGAGGGATATATAATCAACAGTCATTTTTAAACTGCCAAAGTGGTCTAACAAATATATATACATTTACAATGAGTGAGCTATAAAAACACGACATCCGGTTCTTATACAAGTGGAGTAACTTTGTGATTATGACAACAGCGTCATTGTTGTTAAGAGGACACAGAATGTTGGAAATGTCTTTATGACATCATAATGGAGTCATTACATAACGTGGAATAAGGAACCATCACTGTTCCTTCTGTACAGTAGTTGGAAATGTCTTTATGACATCATAATGGAGTCATTACATAACGTGGAATAAGGAACCATCACTGTTCCTTCTGTACAGTAGTTGGAAGAACAAAACAAAACTCTCAGCTCATCGCTATGCAATTAAAATGCAATTACCCAAAATATTAGGTAACAATACGCTGCTCTAAAAAAAAGTCATTACAGTTGTATTACACAGGCACCAGAACAGTGTAATGTGTTATCGCGAACAGTAACCAAATATGACTATTAAGTGTTCGAAAGGAAACTAAACATCCCAAAAACTGTCGTCTTGAATCAACTACAGCCAAGGAAGGTGGATAAGCAGGTTTGTTCGTGTTCCTAATAAACTGTCCCTTTGAAGGGATACTTGGGGATTTTGGGGCAATGAGGTCCTTTAATCGACCTCCCCAGAATCAGATGAACTCGTGGACACAATTTTTATGTCTGCGTGCAGTTTGAAGGATGTTGCTAACTGGCGTTAGCGCAACGGCTAGAAGTCTATGGGGTATCTATCTGCTAATACCCATACACTCCCAGCCATTGCGCTAATGCTAGTTAGCATTGGCTCACGAAACTATCCCTCAACTTCCCCATAGTTTTAATAAGTAGGCACACTTCCTGAAATCAGTATTCATATGGTTTTAATAAGCAGTCACACTTCCTGAAATCTATATTCAAATAGTTTTAAAAAGTAGTCACACTTCCTGAAATCTATATTCAAATAGTTTTAAAAAGTAGTCACACTTCCTGAAATCTATATTCAAATAGTTTTAATAAGTAGTCACACTTCCTGAAATCTATATTCAAATAGTTTTAAAAAGTAGTCACACTTCCTGAAATCTATATTCAAATAGTTTTAATAAGTAGTCACACTTCCTGAAATCTATATTCAAATAGTTTTAATAAGTAGTCACTTCCTGAAATCTATATTCAAATAGTTTTAATAAGTAGTCACACTTCCTGAAATCTATATTCAAATAGTTTTAATAAGTAGTCACACTTCCTGAAATCTGTATTCAAATAGTTTTAAAAAGTAGTCACACTTCCTGAAATCTGTATTCAAATAGTTTTAAAAAGTAGTCACACTTCCTGAAATCTATATTCAAATAGTTTTAATAAGTAGTCACACTTCCTGAAATCTGTATTCATATGGTTTTAATAAGTAGTCACACTTCCTGAAATCTGTATTCAAATAGTTTTAATAAGTAGTCACACTTCCTGAAATCTGTATTCAAATAGTTTTAATAAGTAGTCACACTTCCTGAAATCTGTATTCAAATAGTTTTAATAAGTAGTCACACTTCCTGAAATCTATATTCAAATAGTTTTAATAAGTAGTCACACTTCCTGAAATCTATATTCAAATAGTTTTAATAAGTAGGCACTTCCTGAAATCTATATTCAAATAGTTTTAATAAGTAGCCACTTCCTGAAATCTATATTAAAATAGTTTTAATAAGTAGCCACTTCCTGAAATCTATATTCAAATAGTTTTAATAAGTAGCCACTTCCTGAAATCTATATTCAAATAGTTTTAATAAGTAGCCACTTCCTGAAATCTATATTCAAATAGTTTTAATAAGTAGCCACTTCCTGAAATCTATATTCAAATAGTTTTAATAAGTAGCCACTTCCTGAAATCTATATTCAAATAGTTTTAATAAGTAGTCCCACTTCCTGAAATCTATATTCAAATAGTTTTAATAAGTAGCCACTTCCTGAAATCTGTATTCAAATAGTTTTAATAAGTAGCCACTTCCTGAAATCTGTATTCAAATAGTTTTAAAAAGTCACCTCCAAAGTGGCTATTTGTTCCCCAATCATTCCAAAGCAGTTAAAGGGAATGGGGTGCCATTTGGGACAAACAGAGTGGGGAGTATGGAGTATAATAATTCAGACCCAGGCCTAAGAGATTGAACAGGCCGGCACTAATGGTGAGTGTTCATTGGTTTGCCAACACAAACTAAAAACTGCTGTGAAATTAACTGTGATGAAACTAGGTTGAAAACGAGCAGATAAAGGTGGATTTTTTAAATGACAAAACTGACCCCGATTTAATGTGAATAAATGACTCAAAATAAATGTTGTATCGTTTTGTCTGTAAATCATTTCTCTCCGCTCTCAATTCTGTCTGCAAATGGTGAGTACGGCATGCCCTACCCTTTAAGAGGCTACGTCCCAAACAACACCCTACGGGCCCTGGTCAATAGTAGTGCACTACACAGGGAATAGGGTGCCATTTGGAACGAAGTCATAGATGAGGTAGGGGGAAACAATAAGCAAAGCTGCATCTGAAATCTTATTAAAAAACATGACGTAAGATTATTAAAAGATTAGCTTCACCTAGTTCCATCTCAGCACACTCTCTGTTTGTTTCTGTCCTGTGAACAAAGAGTCTTCAGTTTACATGGAGGCAGGAGAGGAGAGGCAGGAGAGGAGAGGCAGGAGAGGCAGTAGAGGGAGAGGCAGGAGAGAAGAGGCAGGAGAGGCAGTAGAGGGAGAGGCAGGGGGAGAGGCAGGAGAGAAGAGGCAGGAGAGGTAGTAGAGGGAGAGGCAGGGGGAGAGGCAGGGGGAGGAGAGGCAGGGGGAGGAGAGGCAGGAGAGGAGAGGCAGGGGGAGAGGCAGGAGAAGAGAGGCAGTAGAGGAGAGGCAGTAGAGAGGCAGGAGGGGAGAGGCAGTAGAGGGAGAGGCAGGGGGAGGAGAGGCAGGAGAGGAGAGGCAGGAGAAGAGAGGCAGGAGGGGAGAGGCAGGAGGGGAGACAGATTTAATCACTCAACTGAATTGATTCACAGATTTCTCACAATGAAATAGTCTACTTTTAGGATGGAACTGAAAATAGATATTTGATAATTTCCACATCATTTATTCAATAATCTTTTCACTTTGTATGTTACAGACATGATATTTCTGTGGTTTGTAAGTATTTAGGAAACCCACATTCTCTGATTCATTCAGCCCAACTCTCTCAGAATAAGTAGGCTGATTATCCAGCTTCTCTCTTCATGACCTGAGTCACCTCTCCTGATCCCTTTGTGGTGTATTCCAGGGACGACACTGCCCCCCAGTGGTCTATTACAGTAACTGCAGGTTCTCAACACCAAAGGCATAGGATTTTTAAAATGTTTTTTTATTTAACTAGGCAAGTCAGTTAAGAACAAATTATTATTTACAAATACGACCTACCAGGGAAAAAAAGTGGGTTAACTGCCTTATTCAGGGGCAGAATGACAGATTTTCTTTTACCTTGTCAGCTTAGGGATTCGATCTAGCAACCTTTCAGTTACTGGCCCAATGCTGTAATCACTAAGCCACCCCCCCCCAATAAACCTTTATTGAACTGACTAAAAAATATGAATCCCTTATGTATAAATAAAGAGAGGTTTTGTTATATAAAACTTCAGAATAGTGCAATTCTGTGATGAACAAATACGATCAGACACAGCAGCAAGATAACATTTGGTCACAACAAAAAGTAATGTTTTTTCCTCAATTAAATAAAAGTCTAATTATTATTGTCAGGCTTGATGAGTTGGCGTACCCCAGAATAGTGCCTGGGTAGTCTACCTCTTCAGGACCAGAACCATGCCTGGGTAGTCTACCTCTTCAGGATCTGTCTCTTCATAATCTGATCTAGGATCAGGTCTCCCTGCTTCACGTCCGTGTTGCCACAGCCAACCACCGGACAGCTGTGGGACGGAGAAAAGGAATATGCTAATGAATCTAATGTTTTAACTGCAACAGTTGTTTAAGTGGAAAACAAGGTGCTATAACAGCAGGGTAGGACAGAGAGACGACATCACATCCTGATTGACAAGGTGCTATAGCAACAGGGTAGGACGGAGAGACGACATCACATCCTGATTGACAAGGTAGGACAGAGAGACGACATCACATCCTGATTGACAAGGTGCTAAAGCAACAGGGTAGGACAGAGAGACGACATCACATCCTGATTGACAAGGTGCTAAAACAGCAGGGTAGGACAGAGAGACGACATCACATCCTGATTGACAAGGTGAGAAAACAGCAGGGTAGGACAGAGACGAAATACATCCTGATTGACAAGGTGCTATAGCAACAGGTTAGGAAAGAGAGACTAGACATCACATCCTGATTGACAAGGTGCTATAGCAACAGGGTAGGACAGAGAGATGACATCACATCCTGATTGACAAGGGTAGCAACAGGGTAGGACAGAGAGATGACATCACATCCTGATTGACAAGGTGCTATAGCAACAGGGTAGGACAGAGAGACGACATCACATCCTGATTGACAAGGTGCTATAGCAACAGGGTAGGACAGAGAGACGACATCACATCCTGATTGACAAGGTGCTATAATAGCAGGGTAGGACAGAGAGACGACATCACATCCTGATTGACAAGGTGCTATAACAGCAGGGTAGGACAGAGATACGACATCACATCCTGATTGACAAGGTGCTATAACAGCAGGGTAGGACAGAGAGACGACATCACATCCTGATTGACAAGGTGAGAAAACAGCAGGGTAGGACAGAGAGACGACATCACATCCTGATTGACAAGGTGCTATAGCAACAGGGTAGGACAGAGATATTTGACATCACATCCTGATTGACAAGGTGCTAAAATCTTTCTGTGGGTAGGACAGAGAGACGACATCACATCCTGATTGACAAGGTGCTATAGCAACAGGTAGGACGGAGAGACAGACATCACATCCTGATTGACAAGGTGCTATAACAGCAGGGTAGGACAGAGAGACGACATCACATCCTGATTGACAAGGTGCTATAGCAACAGGTAGGACAGAGAGACGACATCACATCCTGATTGACAAGGTTATTATAGCAACAGGTTAGGACAGGGAAAGACGACATCACATCCTGATTGACAAGGTGCTATAGCAGCAGGGTAGGACAGAGCACGACATCACATCCTGATTGACAAGGTGCTATAACAGCAGGGTAGGACAGAGAAACTGACATCACATCCTGATTGACAAGGTGAGAAAAAAACAGGGTAGGACAGAGACGACATCACATCCTGATTGACAAGGTGATAACAGCAGGGTAGGACAGAGTCGACATCACATCTGATTGACAAGGTGCTATAAAAGTCTAAGGGTAGGACAGAGAGGCGACATCACATCCTGATTGACAAGGTGCTATAACAGCAGGGTAGGACAGAGAAACGACATCACATCCTGATTGACAAGGTGAGAAAACAGCAGGGTAGGACAGAGAGATGACATCACATCCTGATTGACAAGGTTCTATAACAGCAGGGGTAGGACAGAGAGACGACATCACATCCTGATTGACAAGGTGCTATAACAGCAGGGTAGGACAGAGAGACGACATCACATCCTGATTGACAAGGTGCTATAGCAACAGGGTAGGACAGAGAGACGACATCACATCCTGATTGACAAGGTGCTATAACAGCAGGGTAGGACAGAGAGACGACATCACATCCTGATTGACAAGGTGCTATAGCAACAGGGTAGGACAGAGAGACGACATCACATCCTGATTGACAAGGTGCTATAGCAACAGGGTAGGACAGAGAGACGACATCACATCCTGATTGACAAGGTGCTATAGCAACAGGGTAGGACAGAGAGACGACATCACATCCTGATTGACAAGGTGCTATAGCAACAGGGTAGGACAGAGAGACGACATCACATCCTGATTGACAAGGTGCTATAACAGCAGGGTAGGACAGAGAGACGACATCACATCCTGATTGACAAGGTTCTATAACAGCAGGGTAGGACAGAGAGACGACATCACATCCTGATTGACAAGGTGCTATAATAGCAGGGTAGGACAGAGAGACGACATCACATCCTGATTGACAAGGTTCTATAACAGCAGGGTAGGACAGAGAGACGACATCACATCCTGATTGACAAGGTTCTATAACAGCAGGGTAGGACAGAGAGACGACATCACATCCTGATTGACAAGGTGCTATAATAGCAGGGTAGGACAGAGAGACGACATCACATCCTGATTGACAAGGTGCTATAACAACAGGGGTAGGACAGAGAGACGACATCACATCCTGATTGACAAGGTGCTATAGCAACAGGGTAGGACAGAGAGACGACATCACATCCTGATTGACAAGGTGCTATAGCAACAGGGTAGGACAGAGATACGACATCACATCCTGATTGACAAGGTGCTATAACAGCAGGGTAGGACAGAGAGACGACATCACATCCTGATTGACAAGGTTCTATAGCAGCAGGGTAGGACAGAGAGACGACATCACATCCTGATTGACAAGGTGCTAGCAACAGGGGTAGGTCAGAGAGACGACATCACATCCTGATTGACAAGGTGCTATAGCAACAGGGTAGGACAGAGAGCGACATCACATCCTGATTGACAAGGTGCTATAGCAACAGGGTAGGACAGAGAGACGACATCACATCCTGATTGACAAGGTGCTATAGCAACAGGGTAGGACAGAGAGACGACATCACATCCTGATTGACAAGGTGCTATAATAGCAGGGGTAGGACAGAGAGACGACATCACATCCTGATTGACAAGGTGCTATAGCAACAGGGTAGGACAGAGAGACGACATCACATCCTGATTGACAAGGTGCTATAACAACAGGGTAGGACAGAGAGACGACATCACATCCTGATAAGACAAGATCCTAACAGTAACAGGCAGACTCAAGACAACAGAGTGTAAATGAATCGACTAAACCAGAGAGCGTCACGTCTCACCGTCTCTTCTTCTGGTTTTGCCTGGCCTTGATCATCCCTATAATGGGTGCTAGTGGCACACTTGTTGTCATTGGGGACATCTCCACCTGCAGGGCCATCACTGATGGAGACAACCAGACTGTAAGGCATTTATTGTCCTTTGCCGGCAGATTATTCACAGGCAGACCATCAGGAGGAGTAGAGACCAACCTGATGAGGAGACAGGTTAGATACTGACAGGAGGAGAGAGACCAACCTGAGGGGACAGGGGACAAAAATAGAGACCAACCTGAGGGACAGGAGATACTGACAGAGGAGAGAGACCAACCGATATTGACAGGAGGAGAGAGACCTTCTGAGGGGACTGGTTAGCCGCCTTGACATCCCAGAGACCAACCTGAGGGGACAGGTTAGATACTACACTTCTTGAGAGACCAACCTGAGGGGTTCACCATCTCCAACCTGCAGGGATACTGACAGGAATTAGAACAAACCTGAGGGACACAGGCAGACTGACAAGGCTAGAGACCAACCTGTTGGGGCAGGTTAGATTTTACAGTGGGGAGAGACAATAGGGGACCATACAGGAGTAGAGACCAACCTGAGTGAGGAGACAGGTTAGATACTGACAGGAGGGAGAGACCAACCTGAGGGGACAGGTTAGATACTGACAGGAGGAGTAGAGACCAACCTGAGTGAGGGGACAGGTTAGATACTGACAGGAGGAGTAGAGACCAACCTGAGGGGACAGGTTAGATACGGACAGGAGGGGAGTAGAGACCAACCTGAGTCAGGGGACAGGTTAGATACTGACAGGAGGAGTAGAGACCAACCTGAGGGGACAGGTTAGATACTGACAGGAGGAGAGAGACCAACCTGAGTCAGGGGACAGGTTAGATACTGACAGGAGGAGTAGAGACCAACCTGTCTTTGAGGAGACAGGTTAGATACTGACAGGAGGAGTAGAGACCAACCTGAGGGGACAGGTTAGATACTGACAGGAGGAGTAGAGACCAACCTGAGTGAGGAGGACAGGACCAACCTGAGGGGACAGGTTAGATACTGACAGGAGGAGAGAGACCAACCTGAGGGGACAGGTTAGATACTGACAGGAGGAGAGAGACCAACCTGGGGGACAGGTTAGATACTGACAGGAGGAGAGAGACCAACCTGAGGGGACAGGTTAGATACTGACAGGAGAGAGAGACCAACCTGAGGGGACAGGTTAGATACTGACAGGAGGGAGTAGAGACCAACCTGAGTCAGGGGACAGGCTCGATACTGACAGGAGGAGAGGAGACCGCCTGGTCAGGGGGACAGGTTAGATACTGACAGGAGGTAGAGACCAACCTGAGTCAGGGGACAGGTTAGATACTGACAGGAGGAGTAGAGACCAGCCTGAGTCAGGGACAGGTTAGATACTGACAGGAGGAGTAGAGACCAACCTGAGTAAGGGGACAGGTTAGATACTGACAGGAGGAGTAGAGACCAACCTGAGTCAGGGGACAGGTTAGATACTGACAGGAGGAGTAGACCAACCTGAGGGATAGTTAAAGGAGTAGAGACCAACCTGAGTCAGGGGACAGGTTAGATACTGACAGGAGGAGAGAGACCAACCTGAACCAGGGGACAGGTTAGATACTGACAGGAGGAGAGAGACCAACCTGAGGGAACAGGTTAGATACTGACAGGAGGAGTAGAGACCAGCCTGAGGGGACAGGTTAGATACTGACAGGAGGAGTAGAGACCAGGGGACCTGGAGGTCAGGGGGACAGGTTAGATACTGACAGGAGGAGAAGAGACCAGCCTGTCAGGGGACAGGTTAGATACTGACAGGAGGAGAGAGACCAACCTGAGGGGACAGGTTAGATACTGACAGGAGGAGTAGAGACCAACCCTCAGGGGGACAGGTTAGATACTGACAGGAGGAGAGAGACCAACCTGAGTCAGGGGACAGGTTAGATACTGACAGGGAGGAGAGAGACCAACCTGAGTGATGGGACAGGTTAGATACTGACAGGAGGAGGAGAGACCAACCTGAGTGATGGGACAGGTTAGATACTGACAGGAGGAGAGAGACCAACCTGAGTGATGGGACAGGTTAGATACGGACAGGAGGAGTAGAGACCAACCTGAGTCAGGGGACAGGTTAGATACTGACAGGAGGAGTAGAGACCAACCTGAGTGAGGAGACAGGTTAGATACTGACAGGAGGAGAGAGACCAACCTGAGTGAGGAGACAGGTTAGATACTGACAGGAGGAGAGAGACCAACCTGAGTGAGGAGACAGGTTAGATACTGACAGGAGGAGAGAGACCAACCTGAGGGGACAGGTTAGATACTGACAGGAGGAGAGAGACCAACCTGAGTCAGGGGACAGGTTAGATACTGACAGGAGGAGAGAGACCAACCTGAGGGGACAGGTTAGATACTGACAGGAGGAGAGAGACCAACCTGAGGGGACAGGTTAGATACTGACAGGAGGAGTAGAGACCAACCTGAGGGGACAGGTTAGATACTGACAGGAGGAGAAGAGACCAACCTGAGGGGACAGGTTAGATACTGACAGGAGGAGTAGAGACCAACCTGAGTCAGGGGACAGGTTAGATACTGACAGGAGGAGAGAGACCAACCTGAGTGAGGAGACAGGTTAGATACTGACAGGAGGAGTAGAGACCAACCTGAGGGGACAGGTTAGATACTGACAGGAGGAGTAGAGACCAACCTGAGGAGACAGGTTAGATACTGACAGGAGGAGAGAGACCAACCTGAGGGACAGGTTAGATACTGACAGGAGGAGAGAGACCAACCTGAGGGGACAGGTTAGATACTGACAGGAGGAGAGAGACCAACCTGAGGGAGACAGGTTAGATACTGACAGGAGGAGAGAGACCAACCTGAGGGGACAGGTTAGATACTGACAGGAGGAGAGAGACCAACCTGAGTGATGGGACAGGTGAGATACTGACAGGAGGAGTAGAGACCAACCTGAGGGGACAGGTTAGATACTGACAGGAGGAGTAGAGACCAACCTGAGGGGACAGGTTAGATACTGACAGGAGGAGTAGAGACCAACCTGAGGGGACAGGTTAGATACGGACAGGAGGAGTAGAGACCAACCTGAGTCAGGGGACAGGCTAGATACTGAGACCAACCTGAGTCAGGGGACAGGTTAGATACTGACAGGAGGAGAGAGACCAACCTGAGGGGACAGGTTAGATACTGACAGGAGGAGTAGATACCAACCTGAGGGGACAGGTTAGATACTGCCCGGAGGAGGAGAGACCAACCTGAGGGGACAGGTTAGATACTGACAGGAGTAGAGACCAACCTGAGGGGACAGGTTAGATACGGACAGGAGGAGAGAGACCAACCTGAGGGGACAGGTTAGATACTGACAGGAGGGTAGAGACCAACCTGAGTGATGGGACAGGTTGAGTCACCTGAGGGGGGACAGGTTAGATACAGAGACCAACCTGAGGGGACAGGTTAGATACTGACAGGAGGAGAGAGACCAACCTGGGGACAGGTTAGATACTGACAGGAGGGAGAGAGACCAACCTGAGGGGACAGGTTAGATACTGACAGGAGGAGAGAGACCAACCTGAGTCAGGGGACAGGTGAAGTTAACCTCACTCTGCGTCACAGCAACGTCCTCATCCATCTCCTCCTCCATATTCTCTGCTGCCTCAGGGTTCACTGATGGAGACAGAACATACACACAAGACAGGTTAACAGTCACCATGTGGGACATGCTAGTCTACATACAACTAGTGTGTGTGTGTGTGTGTGTGTGTGTGTGTGTGTGTGTGTGTGTGTGTGCGCGCGCCTCACCTGTTTTGAGGGCGTTTCTGACGTTCTCCAAAACTGACCAGCTTGACGTGGTTCTGCAGCTCTCCCTCAGACAGACTGGCCGTGTGTCTCAGTGAACTCTCCTTCACCAGAGACTTCAGTCTGAACATGGCCTCGGGCTCCTGGTTCCTCACCTGGAGAACAGGAGGCAGGTAACATCAGACAGGCGCTCTGGGGGGCAGACAGG